>NC_041385.1:78825859-78843952 GCF_002162155.2 Triticum dicoccoides
AGGAAGTAGGGTATTGCCTCCATCGAGAGGGCTCGTCCTGTGTCCGGATGGGACTCTCCTTAGCGTGGAAGGCAAGCTTGGTGATCTGGATTATAGATCTCCTTCTCTGTAACCGACTTTGTGTAACCCTAGCCCCATCCGGTGTCTATATAAACCGGAGGGTTTAGTCCGTAGGACAAGAACAATCATACCATAGGCTAGCTTCTAGGGTTTAGCCTCTCTGATCTCGTGGTAGTTCAACTCTTGTAATACTCATATCATCAAGATCAATCAAGCAGGAAGTAGGGTATTACCTCCATCGAGAGGGCCCGAACCTGGGTAAACATCGTGTCCCCAGCCTCCTGTTACCATTAGCCTTAGACGCACAGTTTGGGACCCCCTACCCGAGATCCGCCGGTTTTGACACCGACACCCTCCAAGCACCATCATCCGAGCCTCTCCGCCTTAGCCCCATATCCGCCTTAAGCCATCTGCCAAATTGGGCCTCCTCTCCTTTTTTAAGCTTTATGGAACAATCCTTCTCTCCATGCCCCAATGATACTGCAAGTATAGGAGAGATCCGGAAGGAACTCGTACTCAAAGCGGCACCATGCACCCTCTTCCTCCTCCTCTCCCACCTTGCCCTTCTTCTTATTCTTCATTTGTTGGGCCTCCTGATCATCATCCTCGAGGGTAAAACCCCTCATGATAGGCTTATCAATGGACATCCTCACCTTCACTCTCATAAACTTCCCCACCGCTTTCCATCCTTGTCCGTGTCTGCCTCGACAAAGCTCCCAATAAGATTGCCGATCGCTTTCGCCGACTCCTCGTTCATCATGCCAATAGGGAGTCCAAACACCCTCACCCATATTGGGATGTTATTGAATTCGTAGTCCTCCATTCTTCTTCTCGGCACATAATCCTCCACCACCACCAGATCCTTATCAAACATCCATGGCCCATCCTCGATCGCCTTCCTCTTACCGGATTGTTGATTGAATGTGAACAAGAAGAGATTATCCCCCACATCCTTGCAGTTCGTGCCCTTGATCGGACACCACACCCGCCCCAATGAGAGGGAGATCGCGTCCTGATGTGCCAGCTTATCCGACAGTACCTTACCCACTGCAAGGCACTCCTCGCCCCGGCCCTTCTCCCTTGCAGGGACCCGGATCTTCACTCCTTTCCTCTCCTCCTCCGAGAGCTTCAACCCTTTCATCATCCCCGCAACCCCCTCCATGAGACACCTCGCGCCCCCCTTCTCCTCCTAGGGTTTTGGTGTATTACGACGGCGCGCCCTAGGGAGCATGCCGAAGATTGAAAAGGCTAGACCTAGACTAGATCGCGTGCGGATCACCGATCACACAAGTTGGGGGAAACGGCGGACTCTCGTACCCCTAATCGCCCCTAGATCGCCAGGGCGAACTCTAACCGTCACCAGGAGGGACGGACTCTGTGCTGAGGAGTTGAGGAGTTTGAGGCTGTAAAGGGTTACCGAACACGCCCTTAAGTACTAGAGAGAACGAAAAAGAAATACTAAACTAAGCGGAGAAATAAACTATTACCCACATGTGGTCTTATTAAACCAAGTGATGGACTGGATAAATGTGTTGTCACGTACTACTCTTGGTGAGGGAATAGATTGATGTCCATAGGCAAGCTGCACGGTAAATCCAATTTGACGCCTCCAGCACTCGTTATAGTGTTTTCCGCAAAAGGGCACACACTACCACTCCGGGACGGGCCGTTTATCTAGCTTCCGTTATAGTGTTTTCCGCAAACGGGCGCACACTACCACTCCATGCTGGCCCGGCCCGTTTATCCTTTCTTTTTCTGTTTTAAACTGCAAAAAACAAGCTCGTGCTAGTGACTCTGAACCCATGACCTCCATGTTTACAGTTCGCAACGGTAGCCAGCTAGGCATCTAACATGATGTGATTTGTTACATTTTCTTTCCTCCTTTCTTCCTTCTTCTTTTGCTTTTTCTTTTTTACTTTTACTTTTATGCTTTCTTTTTTTCTTGTTTATTTTTTATTTTTCAAAATACGCAAAGTTTGTCTTTCAAATTGATGGACCTTTTCAAATTCCTGAACTTTTTTTTCAAAATCTAGTGAAATTTTTTCAAATTTGTGAAAGAAAAATGAAATTTGATTTTTTTTTTGAATTCGTGAACATTTTTTTAATCAAAATTGATGAACTTTTTTCGCAAAATCCGGTGGAATTTTTCAAAAATGTGTGAACTTTTTTATCATAATTGGTGAAAAAATTTCAATTCCAGTAAACTTTTTTTAAGATCCCGTGAACCTTTTCGCATTAGTGGAAATTTTTTAAAATTGATAACCTTTCCGATTTTGTGAACAATTTTTTGTTAAATCTGTGACTTTTATTTTTCAAAATCGATGATCTTTCTAAAATTCGTGAATTCATTTGCAAAAATGCATTTTATTTTTCAAATAATTTATAATTGCACTGAAAACAAGGGTCAAGTGCCGCTCTTTTTTGATGTATGACATGAAAGTCATCGCGGTGCAGTAGTTATTGCGATAATTCCGTCGACGATGGCATGTGAGTTCGAACCCACCATAGTCGCAGAATAATAGTGTTGATTATTTTTTTTCCGTTGCCTCATGCGAGTGATGCTTGGCCAGGCCAGTACCGTCGCCTTCGAGCGCCCACTTACCTAAATGGCGCTGAGGGCGTCGAACAGGAGCTCCCAAGCTGCACAGTTCTCGTTTTGATAGTAGAACCGGGCCCTTCCCTGCCCTGCTTTTAGTTAGGGTCGTAGCTAGGGGAAAAAATGAATAACCTGCACCGTGAAGTGCCGCAATTAAGCTCACCAACAACTTCCCTCCCAAGGGAAGATGCTAACCGACCAAAGTTTCAACCTTGATAAGGTTAAACAGCCAATTTTCCGCACCGTTTTTTTCTGTTTTATTTTGTTTTCTCCAAGTTTTCTTCTTCTTTTTTTCGTTTTATTTTGTTTCTTTTCTTCTCTGTTTTTTTTTCACATTTGTTTTCTCATTTTATTTTTCGTTTTTTCTGTGTTTTTGTTTCTTTGGTTTTCTTTGTTTCTCTTGGATCTCATTCTACATTTTTTTGATATGTAAAAAATATTTTTCTAATACACGTTGAACATTTTTCAATACAAATTGAACATTTTTTAATACATGGTCAATATTTTTATACAGATTTTTAATATTGTTTAAATGCTTCATTAACATTTTTCAAACATAAGATAAAGATTTTTTTGAATACGTGGTCAACATCTTTCATAAACACACATTTAAACTTTTTCATATGCTTGATTAATATTTTTTTAATACAAGATTATAACACATGGTCTACATTTTTCGTATGCTCATTTAACATTCTTCAACTGCTTGGTTAACATATCCTAAATACAGTATTAACATTTTTTGAACTCATGGTCAACATTTTTCCTAAACACATTTAACATTTTATAAATGCTTGATTAATATTTTTAAATACATGATCCGATTTTTCATCATTTTTAATAGATCGTCAACATTTTTTCTATACACATTTAACATTTTTCAAATGGTTGATTAACATTTTTTGAATACTTGTTCAATATTTTTTTCAAATGTTTGATTAACATTTTTATATACATGATGACAAAATTCATCAATTTTTAAAACGTGGTCTGCATTTGTTCTATACATATTTAACATTTTCCAAATGCTTGATTAACAATTTTGAAAAACTTGTGCATTTTTTTCAAATACTTGATTAATATTTTTTAAATACATGATCAAATTGTTTCATACACATTTTTTTCCTATATATATATTTTGTATATGTGATAAACATTTCTCTATACACGTTTAACATTTTTTAATTCTGTATATGAAGTAATTTTTATTACAGATATATCTATAAAATTACAGAGTATAAGCAAAATTTAAAGGAGTAAAATACAAGGCAAAAGACTGAAAAGGGAAACATAAGAAAAAATGTTGAATGCCCATGCTCCCCGTTGGGCTGGCCCATTATGGGTGGTGCTTGAGCGAGTGCCCGCTTCATCTCGCGTGAAGCGAGGCATATCAGCACCCTTCCCGAGGCAACAAGTCTATCGTTCGATAACGGCTACCCGGGTCTCATGGGCTCGTTCTGGGCCGCAAGTCCGCACTGCAAGCAATGGGGCAGCTCGCCATTACCAGCACTAGCAAGCGCCCAACGTCGTCGCCCCGGTGACGGTGACGCTCATCGAGGCCGCGTGGTTCAGGGAGATCACCAACAATTGGAATCAGGACTCACGCTTGGCGATCTCAAGAACCTGGTGCTCAAGTGGAAGCAATGACGGAACCAGGGGAGAGGGGGGGCATCCCCCGCCCCCCAAAAAAAATTCAAAGAGAGCCTTCAAATTTCTAAACAAGGACGTGTGGGAGGGGGAGCAACGGAGCCACCCAACTAGGGAAGCTTGAGGTCGGGATCGGGATCCACACCAAGCAGAAGTTGATCAATGATGCTCTTCTCGTGCTGCTCTGGCCTTGGAAGCAGAAATGCTTGAACAAAATTACGTGGCTCAACTAGATGCTCGATCGCCACGAAATAAAATACTACTACTATAGCAGAAATGCACCTTGGAAGCAGAAATCCAGCGTGCCTTCAAAACTTCCAGTCCTGAATGATTTGCCAATGTAGGCTCTCGGTTTCTCCAACATCGAGATACCACCATGACAGCGAGGAACATCACAGCCACAACAGACAAGTGTATGTTCATTGCAGAAAAAAAAAGAGTGTCAAGAAATTGCATGGCAAACTCTACAACGCGTAAATACAAGGTGTGTTGGAAATATGCCCTAGAGGCAATAATATTGTATTATTATGTTTTCGTGTTTATAATTAATAGTTTATATTCTATTCTATAACTGTTATGATCCCGGAATGTGCGGTTGAGTGGAAAACTCATATGCACGTGTGGCATGACAAACGGTAAAACTTGATTCTTAGTCTCGCCTCTAAGACTAGCTCAAGTGTTGTTAGTGATCATGTTTTCCGGATTTTAGGTTATATTAAGTGTAACGATAGTCCTAAAACAACTTTGAGAGTGTGACTTTGGAAGAACGATCATATTGAATTGACCCAAACTTGTTTGTTATACTTTGAGATACAATTGTCACAAGTCAATTGTTATAACACAGAGAGTTAATGTATGCCTTAGTTCCTTAGACCATGAGAGTATCGTATTCACTTCTTACCATACGATGGACTTTAGGGATGCTCAAACGTCATCTGTAACACGGTGATCATAACGACAACTACATGTTCATCGGAAAGTTTGACAAGGTGCTAGATAGCTCAAGAGTGGGATTTTCTCCTCCGACGATGAAGAGATATTCTTAGGGCCCTCTCAGTGTGGCAACATTCACCATCGTCTCACCAGGCACAGGTGACTAGGTCACAGGGATGCCGGAACATGTCAATGAGAAAGAAGAACAAAACCGGTAACGAGGAGACCGGTACAGTGAGCATGAGAATAACTCAAGAGTATAATGATATATATATATATATATATATATATATATATATATATATATATATATATATATATATATATATATATATATATATATCACCACAGGTTTTTTAAAATATTGCGAAGCAAAAGGAATAGCACATGATAACCAAAGGTTCACTCGAATGCCATTCTTGTATTCCTAGGGATCAATATTGATGTCCATGGTTCTGCTATTGGTCATTGAACGAAAGGGATTTTGTTCATGTCTATGTTCTACCGAACATACAAGGTCACAAGGATAAGGGAATCACGATCTGATGAGTGTTAGTGGAGCAAGAGTTATGTGAAAAAACTTATGTAATAGTTTCATTAATGTTAGGAATAGTTTCGAGACAAACCGGAAGCATTCCGGGGTTATTGGAAGGGTTTCCGGAGATGTTAAATTAATAATAAAAGGCTCTAATAATGATTAGGAGGCTTTTATAATTATTTAAATATTAATGGGCAAGGAAAATACTTAAAAGGCCAAATGGTGGAGAGCTATTGGAGATAAAAGTTTTGTAGATGATCTAATTAGAGCTAGGCCTAGATCTCTCTAATCCTTAAAATAGAGAAGCCCTGTGCGGTTCTCTTCTTCTTCTTCCTCTAATTCTTCGGCGACGATTAGCTCTGGACGGTGAAGCGCTGCCGAATCGTGAAGCCCGAACGCTTGCAATCTGTAGAGAGGTTGTGCTTTCGGTCTTCGGTTAGAGGGATCGTTCGTGAATGGTTGGAGGGACTTCATCGACGATCTAGACCAACTCTTCTTCCGCTACAACTCATAGTTAGCAACGATACGATATAAACCCCTTGTGCATCTTCATAGTGTTCTGGGACTGTGATCGTAGGATGATTTTTTTTCTCTAGTTCTGTGCCTCCATGAGAAGTAAGCATGTGCCTCTCGCGAAAGCAAAACAAAACACATGTTTTTTCCTCTTCTAAGAGGTACAAGTGTAACTCTCGCAAGAGCAAATATGTGCCTCCACGAGAAATAAATCCATGCCTCTCGCCAAAGAAAGAAAATAATAAAACACATTTTCACGCATTTTTTCCCAAAATTCTTTTTTTGTCCAAAAACCTATGGAAAACAGGGCAAAAGTCGAACCCCCCCCCCCAAACCCATCTAAAACCCAAAAACGCATAAAAAAGAACACACAAATCTTGAGGGAATGCCCAGCACTCTACACGTGGCGGTGGCTTACAGCGCGCCACATCAAAAGTGACTGTTGTGGGAGCCCACAATGAGTACTCCTCAGCTAGTTGATCATGTTGTTCTCCTTCACAATGCCAACACAAAGGGGAGCCCCTATAGGGCGCCTTCAGCGCTGGCTTGAGGGACTGGCGCCTAGGCGCTCGCGAACTGGGCGGCCCAGGTCGCCTTGTTTGCTCGTCCCGCACGTCACCCCGTTCGCTCGATCATGGTTGACTTTCGAAAAATAAGGAAAAAAATTGAAAAAATATAGGTAATGAAAAAATGTTCACGAATTTTGAAAGAAATTTCACAAACTTCAAAAATAGTTCACGAATTTTAAAAAAATTCATCCATTTTAAAAAAGTTCATCAAGTTTAAAAAAGTTCATCAATTTGAAAGCAGTTTGTTAATTTTGAGAAGAAAGTACATTTATTTTGAAAAAAAGTTCATCCAAATTTGAAAAAAGTCACCAATTTTGAAAAAAGTTCACACACTTAAAAAAGTTCACAGATGTGAAAAAAGTTCACCAATTTGAAAAAAAGTTCACCGATTTTTAGAAAAGTCATCGAATTTGAAAAATGTTCAGTGAATTAAAAAAAAGTTCATTGATTTTTAAACAATGTTCACCGAATTTGAAAAAACGTTCATAAAACTTAGTGAATTTTTTTCATCAAGTTATAAAAAAGGAATAATAAGAAGAAGAAGAAGAAAGGAAAGGAAAAAGAAAAATAGTGAAGAACAAAGGAATGAAAAGGATGTAAATAGTCACATCGGTTTGATTGGTCTAGTTGGCTATTCTAGGTAGCTTGCATGAGGAGGTCGTAGCTTTGAAACTTGCCGGTCTCCCTTTTTTGCACCTTTTCAAACAGAAAGAAAAGGGAACTTGGCCCAGCCCAGCGCGACGCGGCGGGCGCACCCGTTTGCGTACATTGAAGGGATAGGGGCACCGTTTAGGATTTACCAGCATAAAGTCGGAAAACCCTATGTGCCGCTCGCTGTGTCAAAATGTCGACGCAACACGCACGTGAAGCGCCGCATCACTAGCAATGGGCCGGCCCACTATAAAATCTACGCAGCTGGTTTTGACCGTTTTTATCTTTTTGACCGGTTTTTCTGTTTCTTCTTGGGTTTTATTGTTTTTCGTTTTTTTTCTATTTCTTCTTCTTCTTTCTTTATTTTGTTTTTTTCTCCGTTTTATTTTTTTTCGCTTTTACTTTTATTTTATTTTTCAAGTTTACTTTTTGAAAGATCATGTTTCGAAAATTGTTCTAAATTTTCAAAAAATGTTCCTGTTCTCAAAAAAAAATTTAAAAATGTTCGTGTCTTATTATTTTTCAAAAATTAAAAAAATGTTCCTGTTTTAAAAAGTTCAAATTTGAAAATTGTGCGTGTTTTAGAAAATTGTTCATAAATTCCAAAATGTTCCTGTTTTAAAAAGTTGTTCGCATTTTGAAAAAATTCCGAAAATTATTCGCATTTTTCAAAAGTTGTTCTGGAATTTTAAAAATGTTTTTGTTTTACAAATAATGTTTGAATGTTTTCTTTTCAAATTTTTGACAATGTTCAAAAAATGTTCCTCTTTTTAAAAATTGTTCACAAGTTTCTTCAAAATCATGTTTTCAAAAAAAATTCAGGAATTTTCAAATATGTTCACTTTTCCCAATTTTGTTTTGGAATTTGGAAAAATGTTCCCGTTTCAAAAAATTGTTCATGATTTAAATTTTGTTCCTGTTTTCCAAAATATTTTTTCACAATTTTGAAAAGTGTTTGTGTCTGATGGAACAATCCGTTTTTCTGAAAAAAAATTGCTTTCATAATTTCTAAACTAATTCGCATCTGCTCAGCGTATTTGGTTCTGCCCAGTCGAAGACATGGCCGTGCGAATCCTCAACAACTTTTTTTTGAAAGATCCAGGTTCGCTGCATTCATTGATAATAGCAAAGAGCAACCGAAAACAACAAAGGTGGTGAAGGTCCTAGGACCAAAAGACCCGAAGGTCAAAGAAAAAAAAGAAAAAATAGCAACCCTAATAGCTACAACACAACACTCCATACAATCCACACAAGACAACGCAGCTCCGACTCCGACGAGGAACTACGAAGGAACTAGGCAAGGTTGGCGTCACAGAGGATCACCGAACGAACCACCTGTCACGCGTCATCGTATACCACCTGGCCACCGCCACCGCGGCTTCGACTTCACAGCAACAAACAGTCGAAGCAACCCGACGGACACGACGGAGAAGAAGAGCCGACTACCACGACCAAAACCACGCCTCTGACATTGCTCACCGTCGTCATCATTGCCACAAAAGTCACCATGCACGTCCAGACGTAGGAGGCACCAAAGGGATCAAGGTCTTCAAGACGACGCCCTAAAGAGGGGAATGACGTTGAAGACGACGCCACCGCCCGATCCTGCAGCAGGATCTGGGCTTTCACCTGAAGAACTTGATCCGGGAGTAGAGGCTATGAAGATTCCTGACAACGCCTCCAAGGAGGATGGCGACGCCCACGGGCACCGTCGCCGCCGGCCAGCTTTCACCCGGTGTAGCCACTCCCATGCAGCAGGCCAAGGTCGGCCAGTACCTCCACTGGAACACACACACCCCACACAACGGGCACGCCACCGCCGTGCAGGGCCACCAGCTAGCCTCTCCAACGACGGGCCTGCATACACTAGACGAGTCCTGAACCCCGCATCCAACCGCGGCCAGAGCCTCCCTGCTCCAACAAGCGGCATCTGGGCCCCACCAGCAGCCGGTAGAGCCCCTCCCGGGCCGCCAGCCACGGACGACCTTCCAGATCTAGGCCCCTCCTGCCGGAAAACCACGCGTAGAAGCCCAGCGACCCTTGACGCAGAGAGCGTCACATAGGACATCTCCATAAAGTCCTAAGCCACGGGTGAAAAAGAAGCCTAAAGAGAAGGCATCCTATTTAAATGAGCAATGGGCCTAACAACACGGAAATGAAGGTTGTCCTATTTTCTTTTGTGAAGATGGGCCCAGTAGGTCAACTAAAAATTGAAGAAAACTGGTTGAGCGACCCAACGAAATTCCTACGGCGAGTTTTGAGTTCTTGCATGCGACGAATAAGCGGTAGTTAAACAAATTAATGGAGAAAGTAAAAGTATATATAGCTAAATTCTATATGAAATCAGCATCCGTCGTCAGTCAAGAGTTCAAAGAGGTCTGAATTTTTCATGAAGGCAGGAAGTCCAATTTGAAAGCTCACAATTTTGTAAAAAGCGCTTTATCGTCACTCATGATCGATATAACTGACTGTTGCAGCCGAATGACACTATAATTGTACCATATATTATCATGCAATAAAGAGACCATGATTTCTCTAAAAAAAAGAGTTCCTGCTTGTGAGTAGTTTGATAATGCTCCGAAGGAACTCAATCCTCTCCTAGTAAACGGTTAACAATTATTGCATGGTAACGATGTGTTTTTTCTTTCTTCCACGTAAAGAAAGAAAGTGACTCAAACATTTAGAGTTTCCTTGCATCTCGTCGGTGGCGCCGCCGACCTGCCTCATCTGTAGATCCCGACCCTTGTCGACGGGATGACTCATGCTTCGTTGTTAGGTGCCATTTGAGTCTGCTTAGGGTTTGTGTCCTGTTCATGAAGGTGAGGCGGCGGGGACTCCCTGAAGATGGAATAAGGTTCTTCCCGTCTAGCCCCCATCCTGGCGGTGCATTTTGCGTCGTCGGAGGCAGTTCGTCCGAGGAGCGCCTGATAACCGCTACGAAAGCGTACGATGTTGAAAATTAACTCTTCGCTTCGGAAGTTATCCGGAGTACCGAAGACCACGTCCAAGTTGATGCTGCCCGAGCATTGTGTCTCAACTCTTGGTATTATTTGGTTAAAGGTGGTAGTGTTGGGGCTTGATTCTTGCCAGATCCATATGCATTTTGTTGATGATGTCGGTGTATATCAAGTTGAGACTGCTACCCTGTCGATGAGGACTCGTCTTAGCTGAAAGCCGTCCACTATGGGGTTGAGAACCAGGATCGCAGTGCCTCCGTGACAGATGCTCGTCGGGTGATCCCTTTGGTCAAAGGTGATCGGAATTTCCGACCACGGGCTATAGGTTGGCGCTGCTAGCTCTACGGCGTAAACATCTCGAAGCGCGCGTTTTCATTCCTTCCTTGTGACGTGTGTGGGGTAGATCATATTCACGTCTTTGAAAAGCCCAAAGGATGATGTTCTCCCCGGTGAGGAAGGGGCGATGATGGCGGTGCGTCTCTGGATCACTTTAGTGATTGTAGCGTCGCTAGGTGGTGTTAGATAGGCTAGTAGTTGTGTACGTGACATAGTTGTCACGGTGTAACTTGTGTACGTGTGTGGAGTTGTATCCCGAGCAGGTTGTTGTGTAGATTGATCTCTATCTTGTGTATAGACTTGGACTAGGGGTCAAGCCACAACAACAACCTGCCGATCTTGTATCTGGTTCATTATATAAACACGTACGCGTCCCTGTCACAGATGACATATGCTTCCACCATCGTAGTTTTTACATGGTAACCAGAGCCATCCTCGAGCACATCCATGGCGTCGTCTTCAAGTTCCTTCCCATCCTCGCCATTCGCGCACGCTGCCACTGAGAAGCTCACGAAGGGCAATCAGGCCCTATGGCGGGCGACGGTGCTCTCGGCCATCCGAGGCGCACAGATGGTCAAGTACCTCGACGTCGAGCAGCCACCGCCGCCCATGCAGATTGATGTCACTTCATCTGATGGCAAGACGAAGACGAAGGCACCAAACCCTGAATTCCAAACCTGGTATGCTCAAGATCAGTAAGTTTTCTCCTATCTCCTGACGACACTGCCTCGTGAGATCGCCATCCAGGTTGCATCATGTCACACCGCGGCTGAACTCTGGAACACGGTGGAGGGGATGCTTGCATCTCACACCCGTTCTCAGACCACCAACGTCAGGATTGCCCTCGCCAACCTGCAGAAGGGCAACTCCTCCATCACCGACTATGTCGGGAAGATCAAGTCCCTCTGCGATGAGCTGATCGCTGCAGGGAAGAAGGTGGATGACGACGACATCGTCTCCCACATCCTCGCCGGGCTAGATGAAGATTTCGACCCGGTGGTGTCCGCCACGTGTTCCCGGGTGGAGCCGGTGACCGTGGCCGAGCTATTTTCACAGTTGCTTAGCTTCGAGACGAGGCTCAATCTTCGGGGTGGAGGGTCTCAATCCTCTGCCAATGCCGCTACTCGTGGCTGTAGAAACGGTGGCGGCGGTGATCGCGGTCGCCGCCAAGGAGGCAATGGTGGTGACCGCAGCGGGCGCGGCGGCGGCTACTCCAAGCAGGAGGGCGCGGCGATGGACACAACGGTGGTGGCGGGGGCAACTACAACAACCATGCCTCTGCCGCCCCTAGAGTCCAGTGCCAAATTTGCGGCAAGATGGGCCATCCAGCTTGGAAATGCTGGAAGCGCTATGATGAATCCTACCAAGGCGTGGAGGAGAAGTCGGCCAACCTAGCTGCACCGCAGTATGGGGTTGACACAAATTGGTACTTGGACAGTGGTGCCACCGATCACATCACTAGAGACTTGGAGAAGCTGACCGTGCGTGATCGCTACAATGGAAACGAGCAGATTCACACTGCCAGTGGGTCAGGTATGGTTATCAAACACATCGGTCATTCGGCAATTCACACTCCTAATCGTGATCTCCTTCTAAATAATATCCTTCATGTGCCTCAAGCAAACAAAATTCTAATTTCTGCTAGCCGGCTTGCTATTGACAACAATTCCTTTGTTGAAATTCATCTCTATTCTTTTCTTGTCAAGGAACGGGGAACGAAGAAGGTGCTCCTTTGAGGCAGGGGTAGACGAGGACTCTACCCGGTTAGGCACACGGGATCTGATGTCAAGAAGCATATGCTCAGTGCCACCAAGCTATCTCCGGATAGGAGGCACCGACGTCTAGGCCATCCATCTCCTCTTATTGTTAGCAAAATCATTAGCAAGAATAATCTCCCGTGTGCAAATTCTTTCAATAAAGATTTTGTATGTGACGCATGCCAAAAAGGCAAAAGTCACGAGTTGCCTTATCCTAAGTCAATAAGTGAATCAAAATTTCCCTTAGAACTTTCTGGTGTTTGGGGTCCTGCTATTGAAACAGTAGGAAGAAAGAAGTACTATGTGAGTTTCATCGACGATTTCAGTAAATTCACATGGATCTATTTGATCAAACACAAGTCTGAGGTCTTCCAAAAATTCCATGATTTTCAGCACCTAGTACAACGACAATTTGATCAAAAAATACTTGCCCTACAAACAGACTGGGGAGGGGAGTATAAAAAATTAAACTCCTTCAACAAGATAGGGATATCTCACCATGTTTCATGTCCTCACGCTCACCAACAAAATGGGTCGGCTGAGAGAAAACATAGACACATTGTCGAAGTAGGGCTATCTCTTCTTGCTCAAGCCTCCATGCCTTTGAAATTTTGGGATGAGGCTTTCATTGCTGCTACTTATTTGATAAACCGAATCCCTAGCAAGGTTATCAATTTTGAAACACCCTATGAAAAACTACTCCATGAAAAACCCAACTATTCTATCCTTCGAATCTTTGGGTGTGCTTGCTGGCCCAATCTTCGACCCTATAACAATCACAAACTTCAGTTTCGGTCTAAGCAATGTGCTTTTCTTGGATACAGCAATTTGCACAAAGGTTTTAAATGTCTTGATATATCTACTGGTCGTGTCTATATATCCATAGATGTCATCTTCGACGAGAATATTTTTCCTTTTGCTAGCCTCCATCCAAACGCCGGTGCACGGCTACGTGATGAAATTTTGCTACTTTCTCCGGAGTTATTAAATCCTTCTGATCATGGGGGTGAATGTTTTGCTGATGATCATGTGTTTAATAATCCTAATCCTGCCACTAACGGAGGCTGTGCTGAGAAAAACAGTGAAAAAAACAGCACTTCCGATCGTCATTTTATGTAGCACATGAGGCCAAATTGGACCAGCGCTGGACACGAGGCGGAGGCGGATCCTCTGGAGTTGCCAATCGCGAGAGATTCGGCGGCGGCGCAGAGGAGCCTGACACGGGCACGCCCCCGACACCGCCAGGCGCGCCAGCCGACAACCCGTCCGCACGTGACACACGGCGTGAGTCACCCGTGCGGGGCGGCGGCACTGATACAGGTGGGTCCCCCACCGACAGCAGGCGGCGTCTGAGTGGGCCTGGGTCGCCATCCGCCACAGGCAATGATGGCGTGCGCCGGTCCCCTGGTGCTGATTTGCCCTCGCCAGATCTGGTGGGCCTGGAGCGGTCGCGGGATCCAACGTCCGACCGCGCGACAGACGAAGCCGATTCTCTGGTGGTACGAGGTAGCGGATCTTCTGCGTCGACCACCGGATCCTCTGTGGCTACAAATCCTGAATGTCCTAATACACGTTCTAAACGAGGTATTTTCAAACCCATGGTTCCCAAGGATGGAACAGTCAGGTATGATAAAAACTTTAAAGTGGTAAACTTTGCTGCCACTCAAGAACCTCGTGATCCAATTGAAGCCTTGCAAGATAAAAACTGGAAAAATGCTATGGAAATAGAATATGATGCACTCATGAAGAATAAGACCTGGCATCTAGTTCCACCTAGGCTAGGTAGAAACATTATAGATTGTAAGTGGGTGTATAAAATAAAGAGAAAATCTGATGGGACAATAGATAGGTACAAAGCTAGGTTAGTGGCTAAAGGCTTTAAGCAACGCTATGGCATTGATTATGAGGACACGTTTAGTCTAGTTGTTAAAGCTGCTACTATCAGATTGGTTTTGTCTATTGCTGTATCCAGGGGGTGGAGTCTTCGTCAATTGGATGTACAGAATGCGTTTCTACATGGCGTTCTCGAGGAAGAGGTCTATATGCGACAACCACCTGGTTTTGTGGATAATACTAAACCACAACATGTGTGTAGGTTGGACAAGGCTCTGTATGGGTTAAAACAAGCACCTAGAGCCTGGTATTCAAGACTAAATTCAAAGCTACAACAACTTGTTTTTCGGCCATCCAAGGGAGATACCTCCCTGTTTTATTTCAAGAGAGGAAAGGTGATCATTTTCATGCTCATTTATGTAGATGACATAATTGTTGCTAGCTCCTCTCAAGAGGCCACCGTAGCTTTGCTTAAAAATTTGAAGAGTGAGTTTGCTTTGAAAGATCTGGGAGAGTTGCACTATTTCCTAGGCATTGAAGTAAAGAAAGTGAATGATGGTATTCTGCTAACCCAAGAGAAGTGTGCAACAGAAATACGTAAACGTGTAGGCATGAAGGATTGTAAACCCTCTAGTACACCTCTGTCTACTACTGAACATCTGTCATTGCATGAAGGAGAATTGCTTAGTCCAGAAGAAGGAACAAAATACAGAAGTTTAGTTGGGGCACTACAATACTTGACTTTGACAAGACCTGATATAGCTTTCTCTGTTAATAAGGTTTGTCAATTTTTGCATTCTCCTACATCTTTGCATTGGACAGCTGTTAAAAGGATATTAAGGTATATTCAAGGAAGTGCTGGAATTGGTCTAAGGATCTGTAAATCACCCTCAACAACAGTAAGTGCCTTCTCTGATGCAGATTGGGCAGGGTGCCCTGATGACAGAAGGTCTATTGGTGGGTTTGCTGTTTTCTTTGGTTCTAACCTTATATCTTGGAATGCAAAGAAACAAGCTATTGTCTCACGTTCTAGCACTGAAGCAGAATACAAGTCTTTGGCAAATGCAACAGCTAAAGTAATGTGGGTAGAAACTCTGTTGGATGAATTGGGAATTGCAAGACCACGAGTTTCTTGTTTATGGTGTGATAATTTGGGGGCAACTTATCTCTCTGCAAATCCTGTATTTCATGCAAGAACAAAGCATATAGAAATTGATTTCCACTTTGTTCGTGAAAGAGTTGCAAAGAAGCTCTTGGACATCAGGTTTATTCCAACAGGAGATCAAGTTGCTGATGGTTTCACAAAGCCTCTACAAGCTCGACAACTTCAAGCCTTCAGAAACAATCTCAACCTTGACGTGTTTAGATTGAGGGAGGATGTTAGATAGGCTAGTAGTTGTGTACGTGACATAGTTGTCACGGTGTAACTTGTGTACGTGTGTGGAGTTGTATCCCGAGCAGGTTGTTGTGTAGATTGATCTCTATCTTGTGTATAGACTTGGACTAGGGGTCAAGCCACAACAACAACCTGCCGATCTTGTATCTGGTTCATTATATAAACACGTACGCGTCCCTATCACAGATGACATACGCTTCCACCATCGTAGTTTTTACAGGTGGCCTACAAACATGGATGTGATTGTTACTTCTCATGCTCTTTATGCTGCCATGATATTTGATGAATAGCTCAGAAGTTTTTCTAAAAATAAAATAAAATAATAGAGCGGTATTATGTCAAATGAAAAATTGGAGCTCCAAGTGTCCAAGCATAAAAATCCATAGTAGTACACATCGCGCGGTGGCTATTGGACGACAAATTATCTGACCCAGTGACCAACTGACCATGATCGATCCATCTACATAGATATACCAATCTCATGCATGCATGCCGTTTGATCTTGAAATGCATCTCACAGTCGGCGCGTTACATGGCTTAATTATGTAGCAACGTCGTCGACGGATGATCTTATGTCCGGCGCGTACCAGCCGAGCTCCTGCGCGACAGCGCCGACCCTCTGCTCCTGGCCCCGCGAGTCGCCGAGGGCGGTGGTGAAGGGGTAGACGAAGGTGACCTTAGTGGCCACGCAGCGGTAGGCCACCACGCCGGCGTTCTTCTTCACGAGGAACTCCATCACGTCCCGGCCGAAACCGCCGTCCACCTCCGCCTGGATGTACTGGCCTGCATACACGCATATGTACATTACATTTTCGGAGATGCATTCAGATTTCAGAATCACATATACATTCTTGAGCTAAGCCGTCTGTAACGGAATTCAGTATGTAGTTTGGTTCCAGCTAGGCTAGTTGAGGTTGCAACTAATTTAAATGCAGTGCGTAGCGTACCGTGGGGAGTTTGCTGGTCAACGTTGAAGCTGACATTCTTCTGCGTCTTGAGGATGGCTTGCCGCAACAACTGAATGAATGAATGGAATTAGCTAGCGATGCAGTCTGTAACAGACCGATGATGCTGCATTTACAGTCCCTGCATGAGATTGATCGAATAGGTAGCTAGGTGGATTAGAATGGGTACCTGAGCGGCAGCGTCGGCGGAGGTGGAGTCCGGGATGATGAGCGGGGAGGCGACGGAGGAGGAGGCGCCGACGGTGGGGTTGGTGCACACGCACCCGGGATTGGTGGAGGGGCATGTCCGAATCTTCCTGCATCCATCGATCCATCGATCATACGCATGTGGTGTGGTGACTGGAATGAACAGCAAGAAGAGTGGACGATCATTCAAAATCCATGGAAGGTACCCAACCCGTTGGTGTCGAGGCCGAGCTGCAGCGTCCGGGACTGGGAGTAGGGCGTGGAGAAGGGGTTGGCGGCGGCCTGGGCCACTGCAGGAACGACGGCGGCGAGCGTGAGGGGCGAGGTGGACAAGAGCAGTGCTCTCCTGGTTGTGGCCGGGGGAGCAGAGGAGGAGGGAGCCGTTGCAGCGGCGGCAGCAATGGTAGAAGAAGAAGACGACGCCAGCGGCGGCCTCATGTCAGTCCAGCTAGCTTAGCTCGCCTCTTGTTTTGTTCCCAAGAAAATAATAATTCATCTGCACATTTATCTTGGATCGTGGACACGGATCTTATCTCTCCAGGGTGAAGCTGGTCCACAAGCCACATGTGTATATACTCCAGCGATCTGGTGTAAGTGGATCTCTTCTTCTCAGCTCAGCTGTCGGATTAGATCATTCCGGACACGGCAGATCGAGCTCGTCACGTGGAATTGGATCGCCGTCGACGACATGCCGGCGGCCGGCCACACTAAGGGATCCACCACTAGCTAATTTAATTCATATATGCAGTGCTTAGTAATTGTGTGATCGCAGTTAGGCCAGCACATGCAGGTATTGTACGCTACCGGACGACCTCCCGTGAGCGATCGAGCTGCCGGCTGGGACATTTGGTTCGTGACTGGTCTCCGTCGTCTTCCTGCGCACCAAACTGTGGGCTCATACGGCGGTCCGAAGTCGAGCTTTCTAGCTAGGCGGCAATGTGGTTGAATTGAGAGCATGTACAGCCCGATCCTTCAAACTGCCCTTACTCGTCGGTCACGAAAACGCAACTCAATTATACCCCTCAGAAAATCATTATACATGTCCGGACTCTCGTGCATCCTTCAAACTCAGCCCATATCTGAGGCAGATATAGGCAGGCCCGATCACATTGGATCCGGACCAAACTGGCCCACTTCGACCCCACAAATATCCCCC
>NC_041385.1:78844129-78902568 GCF_002162155.2 Triticum dicoccoides
CCCCTCCTCATTCGCACGAAACGCTAGCCACTTGCTAGTCCACTTCACTTTCACGGCTCATCTCAAATGATCAGCCTTCTCCGGCATGACAGGCAGTGGATCCGAGTCCGGCAACTTCGGGTCCATCGACGGAGACATTGTCCCGTGTGAGGATGGGAGGAGTTTGCCATCCACCTGGCTCTCCTCATCATATTGTCAACATATACTCTGTACAACTAGTATTCATCCCAAAACACTCCATAATTTTTTTTAAACGAACACAACATCCTACTACTTTGTACAACAAGAACAAGGAGGGGTGGGGGAGTAGAGAAGGAGGGAGGGAGGAGTGTTGACTGTTGGAAATATGCCCTAGAGGCAATAATAAAAGTATTATTATATTTCAATGTTCATGATAAATGTCTTTTATTCATGCTATAACTGTATTATCCGGAAATCGTAATACACGTGTGAATACTTAGACCACAATATGTCCCTGGTGAGCCTCTAGTTGACTAGCTCGTTATGATCAACAGATAGTCATGGTTTCCTGACTATGGACATTGGATGTCGTTGATAACGGGATCACATCATTAGGAGAATGATGTGATGGACAAGACCCAATCCTAAGCATAGCATAAAAGATCGTGTAGTTCGTTTTGCTAGAGCTTTGCCAGTGTCAAGTATCTCTTCCTTCGACCATGAGATCGTGTAACTCCGGATACTGTAAGAGTGCCTTGGGTGTATCAAATGTCACAACGTAACTGGGTGACTATAAAGGTGCATTACAGGTATCTCCGAAAGTATCTGTTGGGTTGACACGGATCGAGACTGGGATTTGTCACTCCGTATGACGGAGAGGTATCTCTGGGCCCACTCGGTAATGCATCATCATAATGAGCTCAATGTGACCAAGGTGTTGGACACGGGATCATGCATTATGGTACGAGTAAAGTGACTTGCCGGTAACGAGACTGAACAAGGTATTGGGATACCGACGATCGAGTCTCGGGCAAGTAACGTACCGATTGACAAAGGGAATTGCATACAGGGTTTGATCGAATCCTCGACATCGTGGTTCATCCGATGACAACATCGAGGAGCATGTGGGAGCCATCATGGGTATCCAGATCCCGCTGTTGGTTATTGACTGAGAGCGTCTCGGTCATGTCTGCATGTCTCCCGAACCCGTAGGGTCTACACACTTAAGGTTCGGTGACGCTAGGGTTATTAGGAAGACTAGTATGTGACTACCGAATGTTGTTCGGAGTCCCGGATGGGATCCTGGACGTCACGAGGAGATCTGGAAGGGTCCGGAGGTAAAGATTTATATATGGGAAGTTGTCAAACGGACACCGGGAAGTTTCGGGGTCATACCGGTATTGTACCGGGGCCACCGGAAGGGTTCCGGGGGTCCACCGGGAGGGGCCACCCCTCCCGGGGGGCCACATGGGCTGCGTGGGGCAGGGAGCCAGCCCCTGGTGGGCTGGCCGCACCCCCCTCCCTTGGGCCCATGCGCCTAGGGTTGAGGGGGAACCCTAGAGGGGGCGCCCCCCTTGGCTTGGGGGGCAAGCCACCCTCTCCCCTCTCCCCTAGGCCGCCGCACCCCCCCTAGATGGGTTCTAGGGGGCCGGCCCCCTTCTCCCTTCCCCCTATAAATAGAGGGGTGAGGGGAGGGCAGCCGAACCACCCTCCAAGGCGCAGCCCTCCCCTCCCCAACACCTCTCCTCCTCCGTTGTGTGCTTGGCGAAGCCCTGTCGGAGTACTGCCTCTCCACCATCACCACGCCGTCGTGCTGCCGGTGGAGCTGTCTTCCTCAACCTCTCCTTCCCCCTTGCTGGATCAAGAAGGAGGAGACGTCTCCCGTCCCGTACGTGTGTTGAACGCGGAGGTGCTGTCCGTTCAGCACTTGGTCATCGGTGATTCGAATCACGTCGAGTACGACTACATCATCACCTTGCAAGCTTCCGCACGCGATCTACAAGTGGTATGTAGATGCTAACTCTCTCCCTTGACTCGTTGCTTAGATGAACTCATAGATGGATCTTGGTGAAACCGTAGGAAAAATTTTAATTTTCTGCAACGTTCCCCAACAGTGGCATCATGAGCTAGGTCTATGCGTAGTTCTCTTTGCATGAGTAGAACACAATTTTGTTGTGGGCGTGGATTTTGTCATCTTACTTGCCTCTACTAGTCTTTTCTTGCTCAACGGTATTGTGGGATGAAGCGGCCCGGACCAACCTTACACGTACGCTTACGTGAGACCGGTTCCACCGACTGACATGCACTAGTTGCATAAGGTGGCTGGCGGGTGTCTGTCTCTCCCACTTTAGTTGGAGCGAAATCGATGAACAGGGCCCTTATGAAGGGTAAATAGAAGTTGACAAAATCACGTTGTGGTGATTCGTAGGTAAGAAAACGTTCTTGCTAGAACCCAATTGCAGCCACGTAAAAGATGCAACAACAATTAGAGGACGTCTAACTTGTTTTTGCAGTGATTGATCATGTGATGTGATATGGCCAGAAGTTGTGATGAATGATGAATTGTGATGTATGAGATCATGTTCTTTGTAATAGGATTCACGACTTGCATGTCGATGAGTATGACAACCGGCAGGAGCCATAGGAGTTGTCTTTATTTTTTGTATGACCTGCGTGTCATTGAATAACGCCATGTAAACTACTTTGCTTTATTGCTAAACGTTAGTCATAGAAGTAGAAGTAGTCGTTGGCGTGACAACTTCATGAAGACACGATGATGGAGATCATGATGATGGAGATCATGGTGTCAAGCCGGTGACAAGATGATCATGGAGCCCCGAAGATGAAGATCAATGGAGCTATATGATATTGGCCATATCATGTCACAACTATATAATTGCATGTGATGTTTATTATGTTTATGCATCTTGTTTACTTAGGACGATGGTAGTAAATAAGATAATCCCTTACAAAAATTTCAAGAAGTGTTCTCCCCTAACTGTGCACCATTGCTACAGTTCGTCGCTTCTAAGCACCACGTGATGATCGGGTGTGATGGATTCTTACGTTCACATACAACGGGTGTAAGACAGTTTTACACAGCGAAAACACTTAGGGTTAACTTGACGAGCCTAGCATGTGCAGACATGGCCTCGGAACACGGAGACCGAAAGGTCGAACACGAGTCGTATGGAAGATACGATCAACATGAGAATGTTCACCGACGATGACTAGTCCGTCTCACGTGATGATTGGACACGGGCTAGTCGACTCGGATCGTGTAACACTTAGATGACTAGAGGGATGTCTAATCTAAGTGGGAGTTCATAATTTGATTATTATCATGAACTTAGTCTAAAACCTTTGCAAATATGTCTTGTAGATCAATGGCCAACGCTAATGTCAACATGAACTTCAACGCGTTCCTAGAGAAAACCAAGCTGAAAGATGATGGCAGCAACTATACGGACTGGGTCCGAAACCTGAGGATCATCCTCATAGCTGCCAGGAAACAATATGTCCTAGAAGGACCGCTAGGTGACGCTCCCGTCCCAGAGAACCAAGACATTATGAATGCTTGGCAGTCTCGTGCTGATGATTACTCCCTCGTTCAGTGCGGCATGCTTTACAGCTTAGAACCGGGGCTCCAAAAGCGTTTTGAGCACCACGGAGCATATGAGATGTTCGAAGAGCTGAAACTGGTTTTTCAAGCTCATGCCCGGGTCGAGAGATATGATGTCTCCGACAAGTTCTACAGTTGTAAGATGGAGGAAAACAGTTCTGTCAGTGAGCACATCCTGAAGATGTCTGGGTTGCACAACCGTATGACCCAGCTGAACATTAACCTCCCAGATGAGGCGGTCATTGACAGAATCCTCCAGTCGCTCCCACCAAGCTACAAGAGCTTTGTGATGAACTACAACATGCAGGGGATGGAAAAGACCATTCCTGAAGTGTTCTCGATGCTGAAGTCAGCAGAGGCTGAAATCAAGAAAGAACATCAAGTGTTGATGGTCAATAAGACCACTAAGTTCAAGAAGGGCAAGGGTAAGAAGAACTTCAAGAAGGACGGCAAAGATGTTGCCGCGCCTGGTAAGCCAGTTACCGGGAAGAAGTCAAAGAATGGACCCAAGCCTGAGACTGAGTGCTTTTATTGCAAGGGGAAGGGTCACTGGAAGCGGAACTGCCCCAAATACTTAGCGGGTAAGAAGGCCGGCAACACCAAAGGTATATTTGATATACATGTGATTGATGTGTACCTTACCAGTACTCGTAGTAACTCCTGGGTATTTGGTACCGGTGCCGTTGCTCATATTTGTAACTCACAGCAGGAGCTGCGGAATAAACGGAGACTGGCGAAGGACGAGGTGACGATGCGCGTCGGGAATGGTTCCAGAGTCGATGTGATCGCCGTCGGCACGCTACCTCTACATTTACCTACGGGATTAGTTTTGAACCTTAATAATTGTTATTTAGTGCCAAGTTTGAGCATGAACATTGTATCTGGATCTCGTTTAATACGAGATGGCTACTCATTTAAGTCTGAGAATAATGGTTGTTCGATTTATATGAGAGATATGTTTTATGGTCATGCTCCGATGGTCAATGGTTTATTCTTAATGAATCTCGAGCGTAATATTACACATGTTCATAGTGTAGATGCCAAAAGATTTAAAATTGATAACGATAGTCCCACATACTTGTGGCACTGCCGCCTTGGTCACATTGGTGTCAAGCGCATGAAGAAGCTCCATGCCGATGGACTTTTAGAGTCTCTTGATTATGAATCGTTTGACACGTGCGAACCATGCCTTTTGGGCAAAATGACCAAGACTCCGTTCTCCGGAACAATGGAGCGAGCAACCAACTTGTTGGAAATCATACATACCGATGTGTGCGGTCCAATGAGCGTTGAGGCTCGCGGAGGATATCGTTATGTTCTCACTCTCACAGATGACTTGAGTAGATATGGGTATGTCTACTTAATGAAACACAAGTCTGAGACCTTTGAAAAGTTCAAGGAATTTCAGAATGAGGTAGAGAATCAACGTGACCGAAAGATAAAATTCTTACGATCAGATCGTGGAGGAGAATACTTAAGTCACAAATTTGGTACACACTTAAGGAAATGTGGAATCGTTTCACAGCTCACGCCGCCTGGAACACCTCAGCGAAACGGTGTGTCCGAACGTTGTAATCGCACCCTATTGGATATGGTGCGGTCTATGATGTCTCTTACCGATTTACCGCTATCATTTTGGGGATACGCTCTAGAGACAGCTACATTCACTTTAAATAGGGCACCGTCTAAATCCGTTGAGACGACACCGTATGAATTATGGTTTGGAAAGAAACCTAAGCTGTCGTTTCTAAAAGTTTGGGGATGCGATGCTTATGTCAAGAAACTTCAACCTGAAAAGCTCGAACCCAAGTCGGAAAAATGCGTATTCATAGGATACCCTAAGGAAACTGTCGGGTATACCTTCTACTTAAGATCCGAAGGCAAGATCTTTGTTGCCAAGAACGGATGCTTTCTGGAAAAAGAGTTTCTCTCAAAAGAAGTAAGTGGGAGGAAAGTAGAACTCGATGAAGTACTACCTCTCGAACGGGAAAGTGGTGCAGCTCAGGAAAATGTTCCTGTGATGCCCACACCAACTGAAGAGGAAAACATTGATGATGATCAAGGTACTTCGGATCAAGTTACTGCTGAACTTCGTAGGTCCACAAGGACACGTTCCGCACCAGAGTGGTACGGCAACCCTGTCCTGGAAATCATGTTGTTAGACAACAATGAACCTTCGAACTATGAAGAAGCGATGGCGGGCCCGGATTCCAACAAATGGCTTGAAGCCATGAAATCCGAGATAGAATCCATGTATGAAAACAAAGTATGGACTTTGACAGACTTGCCCGATGATCGGCGAGCGATAGAAAACAAATGGATCTTTAAGAAGAAGACGGACGCGGATGGTAATGTTACAATCTATAAGGCTCGACTTGTCGCTAAGGGTTATCGACAAGTTCAAGGGATTGACTACGACGAGACTTTCTCTCCCGTAGCGAAGCTGAAGTCCGTCCGAATCATGTTAGCAATTGCCGCATACTATGATTATGAGATATGGCAAATGGACGTCAAAACGGCATTCCTTAACGGGCATCTTAAGGAATAACTGTATATGATGCAGCCGGAAGGTTTTGTCGATCCTCGGAACGCTAACAAAGTATGCAAGCTCCAGCGATCCATTTATGGACTGGTGCAAGCATCTCGGAGTTGGAACATTCGCTTTGATGAGATGATCAAAGCGTTTGGGTTTATGCAGACTTATGGAGAAGTCTGCGTTTACAAGAAAGTGAGTGGGAGCTCTGTAGCATTTCTCATATTATATGTAGATGACATACTCTTGATGGGAAATAATATAGAATTTCTGGACAGCATTAAGGCCTACTTGAATAAGTGTTTTTCAATGAAGGACCTTGGAGAAGCTGCTTATATATTAGGCATCAAGATCTATAGAGATAGATCGAGACGCCTCATAGGTCTTTCACAAAGCACATACCTTGATAAGATTTTGAAGAGGTTCAAAATGGATCAGTCCAAGAAGGGGTTCTTGCCTATGTTACAAGGTGTGAGATTGAGCTCGGCTCAGTCACCGACCATGGCAAAAGATAAAGAAGAGATGAGTGTCATCCCCTATGCTTCAGCCATAGGATCTATTATGTATGCCATGCTGTGTACCAGACCCGATGTAAACCTTGCCGTAAGTTTGGTAGCAAGATACCAAAGTAATCCCGGCAAGGAACACTGGACATCGGTCAAGAATATCCTGAAGTACCTGAAAAGGACGAAGGACATGTTTCTCGTTTATGGAAGAGACGAAGAGCTCGTCGTAAAGGGTTACGTCGACGCTAGCTTCGACTCAGATCTGGATGACTCTAAGTCACAAACCGGATACGTGTATATGTTGAATGGTGGAGCAGTAAGCTGGTGCAGCTGCAAGCAGAGCATCGTGGCGGGATCTACGTGTGAAGCGGAGTACATGGCAGCCTCGTAGGCAGCGCATGAAGCGATTTGGGTGAAGGAGTTCATCACCGACCTAGGAGTCATACCCAATGCGTCGGGGCCGATCAAACTCTTCTGTGACAACACTGGAGCTATTGCCCTCGCCAAGGAGCCCAGGTTTCACAAGAAGACCAGGCACATCAAGCGTCGTTTCAACTCCATCCGTGAAAATGTTCAAGATGGAGACATAGAGATTTGCAAAGTGCACACGGATCTGAATGTCGCAGATCCGCTGACTAAACCTCTCTCGCGTGCAAAACATGATCAACACCAGAACTCTATGGGTGTTCGATTCATCACAATGTAACTAGATTGGTGACTCTAGTGCAAGTGGGAGACTGTTGGAAATATGCCCTAGAGGCAATAATAAAAGTATTATTATATTTCAATGTTCATGATAAATGTCTTTTATTCATGCTATAACTGTATTATCCGGAAATCGTAATACACGTGTGAATACTTAGACCACAATATGTCCCCGGTGAGCCTCTAGTTGACTAGCTCGTTGTGATCAACAGATAGTCATGGTTTCCTCACTATGGACATTGGATGTCGTTGATAACGGGATCACATCATTAGGAGAATGATGTGATGGACAAGACCCAATCCTAAGCATAGCATAAAAGATCGTGTAGTTCGTTTTGCTAGAGCTTTGCCAGTGGCAAGTATCTCTTCCTTCGACCATGAGATCGTGTAACTCCCGGATACCGTAAGAGTGCCTTGGGTGTATCAAACGTCACAACGTAACTGGGTGACTATAAAGGTGCATTACAGGTATCTCCGAAAGTATCTGTTGGGTTGACACGGATCGAGACTGGGATTTGTCACTCCGTATGACGGAGAGGTATCTCTGGGCCCACTCGGTAATGCATCATCATAATGAGCTCAATGTGACCAAGGTGTTGGACACGGGATCATGCATTACGGTACGAGTAAAGTGACTTGCCGGTAATGAGACTGAACAAGGTATTGGGATACCGACGATCGAGTCTCGGGCAAGTAACGTACCGATTGACAAAGGGAATTGCATACAGGGTTTGATCGAATCCTCGACATCGTGGTTCATCCGATGACAACATCGAGGAGCATGTGGGAGCCATCATGGGTATCCAGATCCCGCTGTTGGTTATTGACTGAGAGCGTCTCGGTCATGTCTGCATGTCTCCCGAACCCGTAGGGTCTACACACTTAAGGTTCGGTGACGCTAGGGTTATTAGGAAGACTAGTATGTGACTACCGAATGTTGTTCGGAGTCCCGGATGGGATCCTGGACGTCACGAGGAGATCCGAAAGGGTCCGGAGGTAAAGATTTATATATGGGAAGTTGTCAAACGGACACCGGGAAGTTTCGGGGTCATACCGGTATTGTACCGGGGCCACCGGAAGGGTTCCGGGGGTCCACCGGGAGGGGCCACCCCTCCCGGGGGGCCACATGGGCTGCGTGGGGCAGGGAGCCAGCCCCTGGTGGGCTGGCCGCACCCCCCTCCCTTGGGCCCATGCGCCTAGGGTTGAGGGGGAACCCTAGAGGGGGCGCCCCCCTTGGCTTGGGGGGCAAGCCACCCTCTCCCCTCTCCCCTAGGCCGCCGCACCCCCCCTAGATGGGTTCTAGGGGGCCGGCCCCCTTCTCCCTTCCCCCTATAAATAGAGGGGTGAGGGGAGGGCAGCCACACCACCCTCCAAGGCGCAGCCCTCCCCTCCCCAACACCTCTCCTCCTCCGTTGTGTGCTTGGCGAAGCCCTGTCGGAGTACTGCCTCTCCACCATCACCACGCCGTCGTGCTGCCGGTGGAGCTGTCTTCCTCAACCTCTCCTTCCCCCTTGCTGGATCAAGAAGGAGGAGACGTCTCCCGTCCCGTACGTGTGTTGAACGCGGAGGTGTTGTCCATTCAGCACTTGGTCATCGTGATTCGAATCACGTCGAGTACGACTACATCATCACCTTGCAAGCTTCCGCACGCGATCTACAAGTGGTATGTAGATGCTAACTCTCTCCCTTGACTCGTTGCTTAGATGAACTCATAGATGGATCTTGGTGAAACCGTAGGAAAAATTTTAATTTTCTGCAACGTTCCCCAACATTGACTACCTCATATTTTAGCTCTGCTCGTCGGCATTGCGCCGGTCATCGACGTCCGTGGTTGGACAGTTGGGTGGGAGCGGCTGCTCGCGGTAGGGCCTCGCTGTCTGCCGGCACAAGCAACTCGACGGGGAAGCAGAGGCTAAACTGGTGCGGGGGATGGAGGCGGAGGGTGGGCTAGGCGCGCGGCGCTTGAGGGACACAAGCAGCTGCTGCTAGGAACCCTAGCCGTCTGGGTCCGGAGTAGTGGTTGATCTGTTCGTTTGGAGGTGATTGCCTAGTGGGTTTGCTCATGGTCTTCTATCCATCCCATCGTTTTTCGCTTGGGAGTGGCAAAAGTAGGTAAATACTGCCTCTGTTCGGAATTACTCGTCCAAGAAATGATTGTATCTAGATGTATTTTAGTTGTAGATACATCCATTTCTATCTATTTTTGTGACAAGTAATTCCGAACGGAGGGAGTAGTAAGCAATTTCTAGAGGACGGCTGAACGGTTCGCTAAGAATCTCGAGAAGTTGAGGTAGGCTGGCTGTGAGATTTGCACCACGTGGAAGTTATAGGTTTTACAAAAGTTGATGTCAAAATTTTCCCTTTGGTTAGCTTCTAGCTTTTTGAAAGCCGAAGTTACAAAAATAAGCTCAACCAAACACAGGCTAACTCATGCTTCAAAACTGTACTAACCATATTTCAAGATTGTACTAACTTGTGCTCCCCCATTTTGAAGCACAATTGTGCTACCATGAAAACACATGTGCCTGAGGCGCGGGCCTCCCGCACGACGGCGGTGGAGGTGGTTTCCTCCCGCTCGGCCTTGATGTTGCTGCTCCCGTCACTCGGATCTTCTCTCGGGTCCTCTTGGCCTCGTGGTGGTGTTCGCAGCGAGACGGTGTTGGAGGCGGCGCAACCGTGTTGGCGCATAGTTGGGCGGTGGTTTGGTTGGTCGGTGGGGTTTGGCGTGCGGGAGAAATCCTTGCCGGTTCGTCCGGCTCCGATGCGGTGACACCGGCGGGTGCCACTATCCCTTCGTGGAGGGTGTCGGGAGTAGCTATCCCCCACCTCCCTCTGCGTACTGGGGGAAACCCTAGGACTTGTCCGGGCAGCAGCGTCGTCGGTGTCGCATCCCTTCTTGGAGGTGCTGCTTAGTTCGCGGTAGTTCGGAGCCTTGGGCTATGGTGGTTTGTTTCCGGAGGGCGCAGCGGTCGCGTGTCTTCCTCGCTTTGTCGAGCTGCCGTTGTTGACATTTATTTTTTCTTCTTTTTTTTGGGCTTGTTGTGTTGCTCGCCCCGGCATTGCGATGTGTACTATGGTGGTTTGCTTTGGAATACAAAGCGGGGAAAACCCTTTTTCGATAAAACACATGTGTACTAAGTTGTGTTCCTATATATTGAAGCAAAATTATGCTCCCATAAAGAAATGGGCATGTGTTTCGCAAAGTTTACCAACTTTGTGCTCCCGTGAAGCACATATGTGCTTCACTTTTGAAGAAGCACGGTTGTGCTTTCACACAAAGAACCGGACGAGAATTTAGGGCACGCAAGTGCGGGGGCACTTGGGTCCCTGGTGCCGCCTTTTTATTTTGGCTTCCGATTTTGAAAGTTCTATAACTTTTAAATGAAAATTTTAAATTAAGTTGTGTTTTCATATTCGCATTTCTCGTGACCAACTCTTTGAAATAAGAACCATTTTGAATATATTTTGACGACTTTTAAAAAAAAATATGTTAAGTTTTAATGTTGAAACTTAGTACGAGCGGTCGATAAAAAACAATTATTCTGTGTCTACGACCAAGAGGAAAAATTACCTAAAATTTTATCTCTAAAACTTGTTGAAATTGGGCATTTTTAGATGCAAAAACTGTAAATTTTATCCTTGAATCTTAAAGTTTTTTGAGAGATTTTTTTACTATGCTCTCGTGCGTGATTTCAACTACTTTATGAATCGTGATGCAAATCCAACGAACGGCAGGGCTTGACAGTTGAGTGCCCTCGCACTTACGTGGCACTGCAAATTTCCGATAAAGAAGCACATATCTACTTCACACGTGAAGCACACCCTATGCTCCATGAAGAAACCCGACGAGTAGATTAAAACAAAAGGAGAAAAAAAACACAAGAAAAAACAAAGAAACAAAACGTCACAAGGAGAAAAGTGTTTGCCATGCGACACGTGGCACGCTAGCCCCACGGATGGCACCATTCAGCTCAAAAAAAGGACGAGAGGGGAGAAATGCTTGGTACTTCCTTTAGATCACTAAAACTAAAGTAGTGATCTAAATGCTTTTATATTTCTTTACCTTTTTAAGGGAGGACGAAAATGATTGATATATTTTTCAGGAAAGTTGTTCTCTTTGTATGATTTTCGGGAAGCTGTTTGTCACACGAGATGAACGGCCGACTACTTACTGACACGGTCGTACGCCACAACTTGTACATGTAGCACGGGAATACGCAGGGCCCAACAGTTCATGGGCCCAACAGATTAAAATAAATTTTCGAGTACGAACTGGACCGGATACCGCCAAAAGAGGCCAGGCCAGCCCAACTTCCCTTCCTCTCCGTGCTCCGCGTCCACTCCCTCACTCACTCACCGGCTCACCGCCACCGCCACCGCCACGGTAATGCCGCCGCCGATGGGAATGCGGGCGCTTCTGCTGCTCCTGATGCTCGCCTTCGCCGCCGGCACGACCAGTGCCCGCCCTAGCGGAGAAAGCCCGATCAAGAACGTGGTGGTGCTGGCGCTGGAGAACCGGTCCTTCGACCACATGCTGGGCTGGATGCGCCGCCTGCTCGGCCTCCCCATCGACGGCCTCACCGGCGCCGAGTGCAATGTCGACCCCACCAACTCCTCCCTCCCGCCCGTCTGCGTCTCCGCCGACGCCTCCCTCGTCGTCCCCGACGACCCCGGCCACTCCTTCGAGGACGTGCTCGACCAGGTCTTCGGGTTCCGCCCCAACTCCACCGCCGGCGCCGCCGACCAGCCGGCTCCCCCCACCATGTCGGGCTTCGTGCGCTCCGCGCTCTCCGTCAACTCCCTGCTCTCCTCCGCCGTCATGCGGGGCTTCACCCCGTCCCTCCTCCCGGCCTTCTCCGCGCTCACCGCCGACTTCGCCGTCTTCGACCGCTGGTTCTCCTCCCTCCCGGGCCCCACGCAGCCCAACCGCCTCTTCCTCTACTCCGCCACCTCCCACGGCGCCGTCGCGCACGACAAGTGGAACCTCCTCCGCGGCTACCCGCAGCACACCATCTTCGACTCCCTCGCCGCCGACGGCCGCCGCTTCAACGTCTACTTCAAGACCATCCCCACCACCCTCTTCTACCGCAACCTCCGCACCGTGCGCGCCGCCGCCCAGAGCTTCCACTTCTACGACTCCGCATTCAGGGACCACGCCCGGAGGGGGCGGCTGCCGGCGCTGTCCGTCATCGAGCCCAGGTACTTCGACCTCACCGGCACACCCGCCGACGACGACCACCCGGCCCACGACGTCGCCAACGGGCAGAGGCTCGTCAAGGACGTGTACGAGACGCTGCGGGCCAGCCCACAGTGGAACGACACCCTGCTCATCGTCACCTACGACGAGCACGGCGGCTTCTACGACCACGTCGCCACGCCCGTCGCCGGCGTGCCCAGCCCCGACGGCCTCAGGGGCCCCGTCCCCTTCTTCTTCAAGTTCGACCGGCTCGGGGTCAGGGTGCCCACAATGATGGTGTCGCCGTGGATCAAGAAGGGGACGGTGGTGGGGCGACCGCCGAACGGGCCGACGGCCACATCCGAGTACGAGCACTCCTCCATCCCGGCGACCATCAAGAAGATCTTCAACCTCAGATCTGATTTCCTCACCAAAAGAGACGAATGGGCAGGCACATTTGAGCACATCTTCACCCAACTCGACCAACCAAGGACAGATTGCCCAGGTACTACTACTGAGGATCTCTCACATGAACACAATGGGGAATTTGGCAGATTTATAGTCAGAGTTCACTTAATTTAGAAGTATTATAGTCAGATTTCACTTAATTTAGCAGAATTATAGTCACATTTCACTTAATTTGGATCCTCTCTACTTAATACTACCGAGGATCTCTCACATGAACACAATGGGGAATTCATTTCAGCAGAATCATGGTCATCACAATTCCACTTATTCAGATGCTCTCTACATAATTTGAAGCTTAAAGAGTATGAATGAAGAATGGGAAATTTGGCAGAACTATAGTCACAATTCACTTAATTTGGATGCTCTCTGCTTAGTTTGAAGCTTACAGTATGAATGAAGAAACTTTGTTCTGTTTTCATCCTTTACAGAGACTTTGCCAGAAGTACCATTTGAGAGAACAACCCCAGCGAAAGAACACGGAATTCTCTCGGATTTCCAGCGTGAGCTCGTCGAATTAGCAAGCTTCTTGAACGGCGACTACATGTTGACGAGTTCCGCTCAGGAGACGCAGAAAAAGATGACCGTGAAGCAGGCCGACACATATGTGAGACGAGCCATCAAAGGTTTTCTGCAGGCAAGTAAGCAGGCCAGACAATTAGGCGCAAATGAGTCTGCAATTGTTACCATGAGGTCATCTTTGACAAGTAAGAGTACCACCACAAGTCCTTAATTAGATAACTCAAAGGCTTAGCAAGGCTAGCATCTATGATGTTGTGAAATATTAGTATATATGAAATGCCATGTAACACAATTATAACCGAATAGGGGGCTGCAAGAACCTTAACTGTATAGCCCCTTTTGCCAATGTAATACTCATTTTTACCTCAAAAATGTAGAGTGCACATCTGGGGAATTTCCTTGAATTTCGTTATGGAGGAACACATTATTATATATTCATTACCGAGGAACATATTATTATATATAACAAAAAATTACGGAGGACAATTGTCTTTGACAAATGATTACCTGGGGTGTTTGTTTGTTTTAGTTTATTGTTCACTGAGACTGGTTGGAGGGATGTATAAAATTTATCTTCTTATTTATTTATTTTAGAGTGGACATTGTTTGGTATATATGGGCCATAACCCATTGAGCTTCTGATATCTCAACCTCTCTATGGCAAAGCCTATTAAGTAGTCAACATTTCGATCGTTATTTGTACTTCTGTGAGCATGATCATCTGGAACACTAGCATAGCAGACACAGAAGAGGGGGAATCAGGAGTAGTAACTAGTAGTTGGTTGACCCAGTGCTGGATGCCTGGATCGGTCAAGTACCTTGTGACATAATTATAACTGAATAGGGGCCTCCGAGAGCCTTCATGATACAGCCCTGATTGCCTATGTAGCTAACTTTTACATTGAAATGTAATGCACATGTGTGGACCATTTGCTTGAATTTCGTTACAGAGGAACATATTATATCTATAACGAGAAATTACGGGGGACAATTGTCTTTGGGCAAATGGTTACCTATGGTGCTTTGTGTTAAATTTGTTGTTCACTGAGAAAGTTAGACTGATTGGAGGGATGTGTGATTTCAAGTTATGGACATAATCAAGCTTAGGTTCTTATCTTTTCATTTTAGATTGGCCATGGTTTGGTTCAAATGGATCATAACCCATTGGGCTTCTTATATCTCAATGTTTCTTCTGCAAAGCATAGCTAGTGCAGTGGCAGCTATTGAGGAGGGATCTATTCTGACAAGCATATCTGTTTGTTAATAGAGACAGGATTTCTTCCTCGAACATTTCAGCCGTTTGTTGTGTTTCTGTCGACATGATCATCTGCAACACCTTTGCTGATGCTGGATTCATCTTTGCGTCTGTCTTTAAGACTGTTTTTCTGATTGTGCTTGTTACCAAACTTTCAGTCAGATTTGTATTTAATTTTTTTCGTATTCTTGCAAGTTATAGATCACTATCATTGTGTAAAGCAGGGGGCCTAGAGTAAGTAATGAAGTTCCTGATAAACCTGGAGTTGAAACAAGGTCCCTTTCATGCTTTTGATTCAGAAAGCAAGCAACCAAAGGCTTCATCATGCATGCATGGTCCATTCAGCACACCACTAGTCCATTCTTGTTTTTGCTTTGGTAGCCGACACAGACATTCCACTTACTCCCTAACCGATACATATTCTCAGTCTCACCCACGGACACACGCAGTGATCTAATCTTGTCAATGTGACAGACCTATGAACAGCATGCTTTAACCTGTCAAGTCACGACAAGACAAAGACTTGGCATGAGATTTGCGGGGGTCCGGACTCTTCTACTACTTCACCATCATCTTTCATGTTCTCGAGCGCACGTCTAAATGCGTGTCATTTTAATTATGATCATCTTTCGTGCTTTTGCTTTTTTGCAAGAGAGGATCCTTATGAAGAAGACAACGCTCAAATCGCCAGTAACTACTGCCTATCGGTGTAACTTGGTAACTAGGAACTTGCTTTTGCTTGCTGTTTATCAGGAACCATTTCTGTGTGGTCAGGAAAGTTAGTAAGATTTGGTGTGTGGCTATTTAGGTGTCCTCTGCCTACCCAGTTCATCGGTCTGCTTAAGTAGTTAGCTGTCCACCAAAACCAACCAATGGTTAACCTAGCTGAGCTTCCTTTCTGAAGCCATGTACTCCTACATAGACAACTTTTTTTTAGACAAATTCCCCTTACCAACAACAAGTATACTCTTATCAGCTCCTATGCATCCAGTAACCTGCTGAGTTTCCTTTTTCATCAGTCTTACAAACACATCTGAAATCTGTTCTACATGGTTTATTGTGAGACAGAAACATGAATGGCATGACATGCTCCCTCTGTAAAAAAGTAGTATAAGAGTGTTTAGATAGTGATCTAAACGCTCTTATATTGCTTTACGGAGGGAGTACTAGTTAGCAGTTACTTCTGTTAACTACTCCAGCACCAATTATTGATCCATTTAATTTACTGGACACCAGATTGCTTAGGAACAGAAAATTCCAGCCTTTACAACTGCCTCTTAACTGCCCAAGTGAAAAGTAGTCCATTTTTAGTGCTTATGAAAGACTTAGACTGCCCTTGCCCTTGCCTGGTGTGGTAACCCTAAAGAGGCCACGTTTCTTCCTGGAATGAATGGAATGTGCATGCATGAAAGCTCTGCTGCAACCTCCTTTCCTCCATCTACTGGCATTGTATGGCCACCATATAGCACTGCTGCACAAAGAGACCGAGCATCTTCTATTCTATCCGAGGAGGAGGAGGAGACGGAGGGTGGAGAGGGGAGAAGATGCAGGACTGGTCCTGCTGACATTATCTTTAACTAAAGTGACATTTTGATTACCAAGGAAATTATCTGCATCTTGGTAACTAAAATGACGTTTTAATTAGCAGTAACTGTTGAGATTTAACAAGGAACTTACAAATAACATGCTTTGACCTGTCAAGTCACGACGAAGATTTGCGGTGGTCTGGACTCTACCAGTGCATGCTTTTAACCATCTTCTTTCATTCTCTCGAACGCGCGTCTAATTGCGTGTCATTTTTAGCTACCATCATCTTTCATGCTTTTTCTTTTCACCCAGACAAATTTCAAACTATCAGTAGCTATTGTCTAATTGTGTGAGTTGATAACAAGGAACTTGCTTTTGCCAGCTGTTTTATCAGGAATCTTTTTTGTGTGGTCAGGAAATCTTTTTTGTGAGGATCTCCATTTAGGTGTCCTCTTCCTATCCAGTTCATTGGTCTGACTTTGAAGTGACAGCTTAATTAATTATTAGGTGCCCTCACCAACCAATGGTTAACCTAGCTGACCTCCCTTTCTGAAGCCATGTACATACCCCTACACAGGCAGCTTATTCCCCTTGCCAACAATTAGTGTCACTTAGCTCCTATGCTTGCAGTAACCTGCTGGCTTCCCTTTTTTATCAGTCCTATTAAAACATCTGAATTACTGCTGTGTAATGCATGGTATGTTGTGAGACAGAAACATGAATCAGTGCCACTACATCTGTTAAATACTCCAACACCAGTTATTGATCCTTAATTTATTCTACACCAGATTGGTTAGGAACAGAGAAGCATGAATAGCATGTTTTGTGAGACAGAAAAACATGAATAGCATGAACAGCATGCCATACTTGTTGCTAGATCTGACCAATTGTTGATCCAATTAATTAATTTATTCTGCACCAAATATATTGTTTAGGAACAGAAAATTTCCAGCCTTCCTAACTGCCTCCAACTGCCCAAGTGAAAAGGGGTCCATTTTTGGTGCTCATAAAAGGCTCGGCTGCCCTTTGCCTGTTGTGGTTAAAGTAGAGAGGCCGTGTTTCTTCTTCCTGGAATGATGGCATGTGCAGCATGAATGAAAGCTCTGCCCCAACCTCCTCCTCCTCCTCCTCCTCCATCTACTGGTATCCATTGTATGGCCATTATATAAAGACTGCACAAAGAGATAGACTGGCTAGCTTAGCTGCTACTATATAGACAGGCTCCTCCTCTGCAGTGTGTCAGAGCATACTCTGTTCTACCTTAGGAGGAGGAGACAGAAGTTAGAGGGAGGGAGGAGAAGATGCAGGACTGGGCTGGAGTGTTCATCCCTCTGGTGCTCTTCATCCTGCTGTCGCCGGGGCTGCTGTTCCAGATCCCCGGCAAGTGCCGGATCATCGAGTTCGGCAACTTCCACACCAGCGCCGTGTCCATCATCGTCCACGCCATCATCTTCTTCAGCTTCGCCGCCATCTTCCTCATCGCCGTCGGGGTGCACATCGACCTCGGCCCCTAAACCGAACCCGGTGTTCCGTGTTTTCGCCATCCATCCATCAGCTGAACATGTAGCTGGGCTGGGTTCTCTGAAAGTTTAGGGTATTGTTTCTGTGGGTTCATGCATAATAGTGTCCCTCGCTCGCTCGCCGTGTCGATCGGCGATGTTGCCGTGGCGACTGAGGATGAAACTGGTTCTTTGCTTGTAGCTAGATTCACTTACCACAAGATAAATAAAGCTCTGTTTCTGTGACACTTCTCATCATTCAGATTGTTTGCGTTTCCCTTGTGTCTGAAGCTGCTTCAGGAGAGGACGAAGCAGGTTAGCAGTAGTAGTTACAGTGTCTGTCAGATACAGCAGTGTGGGTCGGACAGGAGTGTTTGGTGTGGAGTCGCGGTAGGATGTGAGTGGTGCAGGAAAGGAACAAAATGGAGAGCATCCATCAAAGTCCCCAGCTGAGGGTGAGTGGATAATTCCTCGTTCTAAAAGAAACGCACAGAGCATTCAGTGAAGAAGTGAGCCTGGTTTTGAGAGTGATTGAGGAAGAAATTTGTTCCTAGCTAAGATTCAGCCACCTCTGAAGATGAATTTTCATTTTGTAACCTCCATCCTTGTTCAGATTGTTTGCATTTCTCTTCTCCCTGAAACTGCTTCAGCGCCGCTGCTGCGCCGAGGAAACAAGGTCAGTAGTTACAGCGTGTGTGGTGTAAAATGAGCTCAGGTAACAAAGGAGGGTTTGGTGTCGAGTCGCGGTGCTGTGTTGGACTTTATCTACAAAGCGGGGCGAAAGCCTGCTTTCTGAGTAGCGAGTGCTGCAGGAAAGGAACAAAATCCAGCTTAGGTGAGTGTGACCTCGTGTCAAAAGCAACACTCTTCACTGAAGCAGAGTAGGTGAGGATGGTGTCTGTCTTGGCTACTGTAGCTGGCCGGTGTGCCTGATGTGTAGCCGTGCTGACAAGTGAGCATACATGCAGGCTGCGTCGTTAAGCTTCTGACAGTGACATACAATCTGCACACACACACACACATACATACACCAGTCAAGTGTACAGTGGTTAGTTAGTGGCATCAGGAAACACAGATCACATGTTCAGCTGGTGTAGTACACGAGGCAACGCAAGGCAAGATGATGAGAGACACAAGTGATCTTCTTCCAGACTGCAAATAAGTTGCCTAGGTCTCACAAGATGTAGTGGTAGCCTTTGGGGTCTCAGAAGCCGTGATGTGATGGATGCGTTTTGTTTTGTTGCCTCGGTCCACCCAACACTGAGCTCGCCTGCTAATGACAATTCCTCGCCGGCCGGCCGGCCGGCCGCCACTCCCTGGACGGCACGGCAGCTCGCCCGATCTGGTCACGCCAGACGCCACACTGTCATCACCGTCGTCGTCATCGTCCCGCCAACGTTCTATTTATAGATGGAAACCTAGCTAGGAGAGCAGCACTAGCATTAGTAAGAGTGTAAGACAGAGTTCTTGAGGAGAGAGGGGCGGCGCTCACCGTTGATCGGATCGTCTCCATGTCGGGCGACTGGGGCCCGGTGCTGATCGCGACGGCCTTCTTCGTGGTGATGCTGCCGGGGCTCATCTGCGAGATCCCCGGCGGCGGGGGGCGCGGCCGGCCCGAGTTCCACAGCATGAAGACCAACGGCATCGCCATGTTCGTCCACACCGTCATCTTCTTCGCCTTCTGCGCCATCTTCATGGTCGCCGTCGGCGTCCACGTCTACGCCGGCTAGCCCTCCGGCACCATACATTCTACCACAAGACCACCGGCTAGCTATCGTGTGTGTTCCATGTTTGATTTTTTTCTCTCTTTTTTTATCCATACATGCTCAGGATTGTCTGTCAGCTCATCAACCTGTGATTTATTGAATGGTTGATTTGAGCCGTACCCCCAAAAAATACCAAAAAAAAAGTGCAATTCGGTATCACCAGTCAAAGAGGGCTAAAATTGCTGAGTGGATTTCATCGACCCAAGAAAAAAAATCTAAGAAAAAAACGAGACCAGATTGGCATGTTCAAGTTTCACAGCTTTGATTTAAAAAAAAACTTTGATTTACATGCAACAGACACATCACAACCAGCTTTTGTTCCTTCTTCCTTGAGTGGAACCAACAGAGCTTCCACCTCTCTACATAATTTAATCATGAGACAACAATTGCATAATTTGCATTGAGCTGCGCTGAATTCCCACAAAATTCAGCGCTACCACAAACATCCGGCAGGGAATCAATCACCGGTCGGTCACCGGCGTCTTCGCAAATGGGGTTATTGCCTCCTGCTGCTGCTGCTGGAAGGAGAAGAGGCCATCTTTCCCTCGACGTACTGAGCGAATTTCACCCTTGGGCCCTGAATTCATTCAAAGACACAGTTGCTTAGTTAAACCGACTCCATCGAGTTCTCATGGCAAACCGTTGCGCAAGGTAGAGGGAGGCCACTCACAGGAATTTTGCAGTGAGAGTTGAGCTCAGCCAGCATCTGCTGCCGGCGCTCCTTGGCCACCTCCTCTACCCGCAACGCCCTCTGGCAAGCTTCCATCTGCTCCTGCTGCATATTTAACAGAAATGTTTCTTCAGTACTGAGGGTTTTTTTTAAAAAAAGGCAAATATATTGCAAGTCACAGTGATGCTACAGGCAGCTAAAATCTTCAAACAGGATTCTCATCCATGATGAGTTAACAGGCAAAATAAATTATAAGCTGAGAAAGGGCAGGCCAGATTACAGGCATTGCACTCCCAGGTTTTAATTTAGTGTTGAAAGCCAGTTTCCTAATATGTTTTACTAGTATGTTTGCACACATAAATAGAATACACAAGCAGTGCCATGCAGAGGGCTCATGTCAGATATAACCATGATTTAAAAACTGCGGCCAAGTTTAAAAAACGCATGTGGGTGACAGCCTGAATTAAGTCTTGGTCCTGACAATGAATTTTCATTTAGGCAGATGATGATTCATTTAAAACAAGTAGCAAAGCAAAATATATTCAGCGTTTCTCTCCTTTGGAAAGAAATGCAAGTGTAGAACTTCATCACAAGGACGAGAAACTGAAAGTGAAGTGCCGGTGAATACACTTACTTGGCCAGAAGATTTCTCCGCCAGACTCCTAAGACTTGCCACCTCCTCCAGTAAGTTCACTATTATATCATCTGCCTCTTGCATTTGCTTCCTAGAGAACTCAAAAGCTCTATCAGCACGTAGACGAAATACGCTGCAGTCCAAGCACATGCAGATGCCCCTGCACCCCATTGTATGCCTCTTAAGTATTCCCTTCTTTGGAGAAAGTTTCTTCGGAGAAAAGCCCCGTTTCTTCAGAAAAGAGGCGCCGCTGAAAGCGCCACTGCTAGGGGAGGGTATCTTCGGAGAAAGGCATTGTTGTTCCAAACAAGGAGAACCCAATGGAGACGGTGTGCCCACTTTACTCAACCCTGATTCAGCATGTGCAACACAACCAGACATTCCCTCTGCTGATAAGGGTGAGCCAATAGAAGGTTCAGAAGGCTTGCTGATCATTCCCACATCAAGCAGTAGGCCACCAAGAGAAGCCACAGAATCATGCCTCTCTGGTGCGCCATGTGGATCAGCTCCACCATCCACCATTACTGTCTTGATAGAACATCCTGACTCTGGGCTCTGGCATTGTTGTGCTACAGGAAGATCAGCATTGCATGACTCCTTTGAGCCACATGCCTGAGGCTGATCTTTCATCAGAAACTCACCCTTGTCTGCTGCTAATCCACTTGACTCATCTCCATCTGCAGTCAATGCTGGTTTCTCTGTTACCTCTTTCATTTCATCTGTATCGCCATCCTCAGGAGATACTTCAGAGACAGCAGACTGGATATCTTTGCCATTAAGTACAGAATTCTCATCTGATTTTGTTGCCTTTTCTTCAACTATCCTCTCAGCTTCAGCTACATCACTTTCCTTAGCAGAGCCGTCTGAGACAGCAAGCTGACACTGACCACCAGCCAGGACATCATTCCTCTCCAATGTTAGCTCACCCTTGTCTGGGGATAATAGGTCTCCATCTGAAGCCAACACTTCTTGTGTGACTTTCTGCATTTCAGCTGTACTGACATCCAGAGAGACTTCTGTAACTGGAACAACAGACTGAAGCTGTACACCCTTCAAAAGATAGTTCTCATCTGGTATAAATGATATTTCTTCTACAATTCTGTCAAGTTCAGCTTGGTAGCATGCTTCAGGAGAGCCTTCTGAGACAGAAAGATGATTTCCACTAGCCAACACATCATTTTCAGGCAATGCTAATTGCTTCTCTTCCGAGACTGTTTGAAGTTTGGCCATGTCTTCTTTCTGAGAAGAGGTTTCTGATACAGAAAGACAACAGCACACTATAAGAACAAACAACTCTAAAATAAGTGTCACGGATCATTAAACAGCAAAATACAGCAATGGACTCACCATTCTGCATGAGAAATGGCAGCATCCTCTTGTAACTAAATGAGCTTCGATGGGGAACAAACTTTGACCTCATGCAGCGGGGAATGGACTGAAACAGGCAGAAGAATACATGATGTCAATTGTCAAAACTATACAGGAAATGCAGTTAACATTGTTTAATTTACACGTGCAAATAAGAGACATAGTTTCAAGAGCTCACCGGCTTGCTGCTTGCAAGATCACCAGGTACAATCTTGGTTTCCTCTTTGGCACTGTCACAGCAATCCTTCACCTCCTGAGTTCCTTCAGCCTTCACAACAGGTGGCTCTACAGAATCCATAGGAACAGGCTTCTCATCTGATTTTGATGCCTTCTCTTCCACGGTGCTTTCAACTTCAGCTACATTTTCTTCATCAGGAGTGTCTTCTGAAACAGGAGGCTGGCGCTGTCCACCGGCTGGGACAGCATCTGATGCTAATGCACCCTTCTCTGAAGACAATGGGTCTCCAACTGAAGCTAGCTCTTCTCCTTGTGTGGCTTTCTGCACTTCAGCTGCACTGGCATCCAGAGAAACTTCTACAGTGGCAGGCTGGATCTGTCCACTGGCCTGGACATCATTCTGGTCAGATGTAATTTGTTTCTCTTCAGACAATCTTCTGAACTTGGCCCTGTCTCCTTCCTGAGAGGAGATGTCTGGTACAGAAAGATAATAGCACACTATCAGAAAGCCGAACTCTAAGAGAAGCGCAGTAAGATCACAATCAGCTGCACGCAGCAGTCGACTCACCGTTCTCCATGAGAAATGGCAGCATCCTCTTGTAGCTGAATGAGCTCGGGTGATGAACAAACTTTGACCTCGTGCAGCGGGCAAGAGACTGAAACGAGCAGAAGCACAGATTATCTCAGTGCTATGCAGGAAATGTAACCAGCCCTGCGTAATTTAGACGCAAACAAGAGACGTGGTAGTATCAAGAAACTCACGGGCTTGCTGCTTGCGAGATCAACAGGGACGACAACCTTGGTTTCTTCTTTGACACTGTCACAGATCTCACTGTCTGTTCCATCCTTCACAACAGGCGGCTCCACGGAACCCACAGGAGCAGCTCCGCCTTGACTCCCAACCACAGGAGGCATCTCATCAGCCAACCCAGAGTCAGATCTGCTGAGCTCCTTGTTTGGGATGGGAACCTTGTTTTCCGAGGGCATGTCCTTGACGCTTGAGATATCTGAACCTGTAAAACACGGTCGAGGAAATGGGGAATGAAATGCGAGCCCAAGCACACGAACACGGGGGGGAGGGGAACCAAGTAAGAGGGTGGGTGGTGCTGCTACCTTTGTTGGCCATCTGGTTGAGGAAAGGGAGCAGCCTCCGGTAGCCGAAGGAGCCCGGGTCGCGCACGAGCTTGGACCGCGGCAGGATCTGATCCATTCACCGACGAAGCGGGATGAGATGGGGAACAGCAGAGAGGTCGAGAGATGCGTAAGGAAGGAGCGGGATCAAGAAACAGCGGGGGGACTCACCGGCTTCCTCTCGCGGTCTTCGGCCGCCGCCGCCGGCTCCGGCGGGGTGCTCTGGATCTGGACGGATCCGGGCTTGGCGGCGGCGGCGGCGCACTCGGGGGAGACGTCGAGCGTCGCGGACGCGGGAGGGACGACGCGGCGGAGGCGGAGGTCCTTGACGGACGCGCCGCCGCCGGCGGCGGCACCCCCGTCCCCTTCGACGAGGTGGAGCAGGAGCTTGGCGTGGCGGCGGGAGGTGATGCCGCCGACCGGCGTGGCCGGGATCTGCTGGCTCGGCATGGTGGGGGCGGTGGGGGCGGCGGCTGCGTTCGCGCGCGCCTCGGGCTCGGGAGCTGTCTGGGCGGGATTGGGCGATGGGAGAGGGAGGGTTTGGGGGGGGAGAAGAGGACGGGATTGGGCGGCAAAGCTGGGCTGTTTTGGCGCCAAAACGGGTTCGAGGCGGGGAGGCGGGCTGGTGAAATTGAATTCTTTCTTTTTACGGGGAAAGCCGCGTAGGTTTTTCGAAGCTTGAACGGTAAAAAATGCGGGGTGCCCCGCGAGAGTTTATTTCTTTCTAAAAAAAATTAAACGAGATTTCGTTTCTTTCTGATTTTAGAGGATTTTCCGTATGATCAAATTTCCACTCTTGTTCCTGCATGAAAGCTGCCAAAAAAGGGTGAAATTTAGCGAATGTGCGATGATACTACTATATGGGTGTACTCATTCTGTAAAGAAATATAAGAGCGTTTGCTGGGGGAGTAACAGGCAGATGTTACCTTGAGTTGCGAGGCGGCTAAGTTGTTGAGAAATGTAGGGCATGTTTTGGTTATTATGGCATCTCCAATGCCGACCACAAAACGGACACGATGTCCATCCACAGATTGTCCACACGAGTCTGCGGATATAGATGCAGGTACTTTTGGAACACCAATGGGCATATTAGATTAATATTATTAAATTTAATAAATTGGTCATCCAACCATGTCTGCATACATTTTCAAAGCCAAATTGAACGGACAAATTCCATACAACCTGGTTGATTTTCACTTAAGCTGGATCGAATTCATTACATTCTTGACATATTTCCACTAAACAATAACTGGACTAGGCTTTTTTAACCTAGTCTAAATAATCGCCGGCTGCGGCGGCAACCGTTTCTCACGACATGTCTTCCTCATGTTCGTCAAGCTCACCAGCTGGCCGTGAGGCCCTGAAAATGAAACTTCGTCGGAAAGGGAAGAGTAGTGGTCGTCCTCATACCCAAGCCACGACGGCTACCGATGTGCTACTCTTCCTCGCCAGTGTCCTCCATGTCGAAGGCATCAGACGTGGATGTGTCGGCCTCGCCGTCGTGGCGACGGGGTGTGAACGGCGGTGGTAGCGCGGCAGACACAAAGCTGACAACATCTACGAGCTCCTACTCTTCCTACTCCATCGCGTCAATGCCCACGAACAGGGCGTATTTCTTCGCCCATAGGACGTTGGTACGTCTCAAATGTATTTTTTTTATTGTTTCATGCTATTATACTACCATTCTTATATGGTTTATATGTCATTCTATATCTTTCTGGACTAACCAGTTAAAGGAAATATGCCCTAGAGGCAATAATAAAGTTATTATTTATTTCCTTATTTCATGATAAATGTTTATTATTCATGCTAGAATTGTACTAACCGGAAACATAATACATGTGTGAATACATAGACAAACATAGTGTCACTAGTATGCCTCTACTTGACTAGCTCGTGAATCAAAGATGGTTAAGTTTCCTAGCCATAGACATGAGTTGTCATTTGATTAACGGGATCACATCGTTAGGAGAATGATGTGATTGACATGACCCATTCCGTTAGCCTAGCACTTGATCGTTTAGTATGTTGCTATTGCTTTCTTCATGACTTATACATGTTCCTGTAACTATGAGATTATGCAACTCCCGTTTGTCGGAGGAACACTTTGGGTGCTACCAAACGTCACAACGTAACTGGGTGATTATAAGGAGTACTACAGGTGTCTCCAAAGGTACATGTTGGGTTGGCGTATTTCGAGATTAGGTTTTGTCACTCCGATTGTCGGAGAGGTATCTCTGGGCCCTCTCGGTAATGCACATCACTATAAGCCTTGCAAGCAATGTAACTAATGAGTTAGTTACGGAATGATGCATTACGTAACGAGTAAAGAGACTTGCCAGTAACGAGATTGAACTAGGTATTGGATACCGACGATCGAATCTCGGGCAAGTAACATACCGATGATAAAGGGAACAACATATGTTGTTATGCGGTCTGACCGATAAAGATCTTCGTAGAATATGTGGGAGCCAATATGAGCATCCAGGTTCCGCTATTGGTTATTGACCGGAGACGTGTCTCGGTCATGTCTATATAGTTCTCGAACCCGTAGGGTCCGCACGCTTAAGGTTTCGATGACAGTTATATTATGAGTTTATGAGTTTTGATGTACCGAAGGAGTCCGGAGTCCCGGATGAGATCGGGGACATGACGAGGAGTCTCGAAATGGTCGAGACATAAAGATCGATATATTGGACGACTATATTCGGACTTCGGAAAGGTTCCGAGTGATTCGGGTATTTATCGGAGTACCGGAGAGTTACGGGAATTCGTCGGGGAGAAGTATTGGGCCTTATTGGGCCATACGGGAAAGACAGAGGGGCTGCCTAGGGCAGGCCGCGCCCCCCCCAAGGCCTAGTCCGAATTGGACTAGGGGGAGGGGCCGCACCCCCTCCTTCCTTCCTTTCTCTCTTCCCCTTCCTTATCTCCTACTCCTATTACATGGAAGGGCTCCTAGTTCTACTAGGAAAGGGGGAATCCTACTCCCGGTGGGAGTAGGACTCCCCTAGGGCGCGCCATAGAGAGGGCCGGCCCTCCCCCTCCTTCACTCCTTTATATACGGGGCAGGGGGCACCCCATAGACACACAAGTTGATCTACGGATCGTTCCTTAGCCGTGTGCGGTGCCCCCCTCCACCATATTCCATCTTGGTCATATCGTCGCGGAGTTTAGGCAAAGCCCTGCGCCGGTAGAGCATCATCATCGTCACCACGCCGTCGTGCTGACGGAACTCATCCCCGGCACTTTACTGGATCAGAGTCCGGGGATCGTCATCGAGTTGAACGTGTGCTGAACTTGGAGGTGCCGTACGTTCGGTACTTGGATCCGTCGGATCATGAAGACGTACGACTACATCAACCACGTTGCCATAATGCTTCTGCTTATGGTCTACGAGGGTACGTGGACAACACTCTCCCCTCTCGTTGCTATGCATCACCATGATCTTGCGTGTGCGTAGGAAATTTTTTGAAATTACTATGTTCCCCAACAGTGGCATCCGAGCCTAGGTTTTATGCGTTGATGTTATATGCACGAGTAGAACACAAGTGAGTTGTGGGCGATACAAGTCATACTGCTTACCAGCATGTCATACTTTGGTTCAGCGGCATTGTTGGATGAAGCGGCCCGGACCAACATTACGTGTACGCTTACGCGAGACTGGTTTTACCGTCGTGCTTTGCACACAGGTGACTAGCGGGTGTTTGTTTCTCCAACTTTAGTTGAACCGAGTGTGGCTACGCCCGGTCCTTGCGAAGGTTAAAACAACACTAACTTGACAAACTATCGTTGTGGTTTTGATGCGTAGGTAAGAACGATTCTTGCTCAGCCCGTAGCAGCCACGTAAAACTTGCAACAACAAAGTAGAGGACGTCTAACTTGTTTTTGCAGGGCATGTTGTGATGTGATATGGTCAAGACGTGATGTTATATTTTATTGTATGAGATGATCATGTTTTGTAGCCGAAGTTATCGGCAACTGGCAGGAGCCATATGGTTGTCGCTTTATTGTATGAAATGCAAACGCCCTGTAATTGCTTTACTTTATCACTAAGCGGTAGCAATAGTCATAGAAGCAATAGATGGCGTAAACGACAACGATGCTACGATGGAGATCAAGGTGTCGCGCCGGTGACGATGGTTATCATGATGGTGCTTCGGAGATGGAGATCACAAGCACAAGATGATGATGGCCATATCATATCACTTATATTGATTGCATGTGATGTTTATCCTTTATGCATCTTATCTTGCTTTGATTGACGGTAGCATTTTAAGATGATCTCTCACTAATTATCAAGAAGTGTTCTCCCTGAGTATGCACCATTGCGAAAGTTCTTCGTGCTGAGACACCACGTGTTGATCGGGTGTGATAGGCTCTACGTTCAAATACAACGGATGCAAAACAGTTGCACACGCGAAATACTCAGGTTAAACTTGACGAGGCTAGCATATACAGATATGGCCTCGGAACACGGAGACCGAAAGGTCGAGCGTGAATCATATAGTAGATATGATCAACATAGTGATGTTCACCATTGAAAACTACTCCATCTCACGTGATGATCGGACATGGTTTAGTTGATTTGGATCACCTGATCACTTAGATGACTAGAGAGATGTCTGTCTAAGTGGGAGTTCTTAAGTAATATGATTAATTGAACTTAAATTTATCATGAACTTAGTCCTGGTAGTATTTTGCAAATTATGTTGTAGATCAATAGCTCGCGTTGTTGCTTTCATATGTTTACTTTGATATGTTCCTAGAGAAAATTGTGTTGAAAGATGTTAGTAGCAATGATGCGGATTGGATCCGTGATCTGAGGTTTATCCTCATTGCTGCACAGAAGAATTATGTCCTTGATGCACCGCTAGGTGACAAACCTATTGCAGGAGCAGATGCAGACGTTATGAACGTTTGGCTAGCTCAATATGATGACTACTTGATAGTTTAGTGCACCATGCTTAACGGTTTAGAATCGGGACTTCAAAGACGTTTTGAACGTCATGGACCATATGAGATGTTCCAGGAGTTGAAGTTAATATTTCCAGCAAATACCCGAGTTGAGAGATATGAAGTCTCCAACAAGTTCTATAGCTAAAAGATGGAGGAGAATCGCTCAACTAGTGAGCATGTGCTCAGATTGTCTGGGTACTTCAATCGCTTGAATCAAGTGGTAGTTAATCTTCCAGATAAGATAGTGATTGACATAATTCTCTAGTCACCATCACTAAGTTACTAGAACTTTGTGATGAACTATAGTATGCAAGGGATGACGAAAACGATTCCCGAGCTCTTCGTAATGTTGAAATCGATGAAGGTAGAAATCAAGAAAGAGCATCAAGTGTTGATGATTGACAAGACCACTAGTTTCAAGAAAAGGGCAAAGGAAAAGAAAGGGAAACTTCAAGTAGAATGGCAAACAAGTTGTCACTCCCATGAAGAAGACCAAAGCTGGACCAAAGCATGAAACTGAGTGTTAACACTGCAAAGGAAATGGTCACTGGAAGCGGAAATGCCCTGAATATTTGGTGGATAAGAAGGATGGCAAAGTGAACAAGCGTATATTTGATATACAGGTTATTGATGTGTGCCTTACTAGTGTTTATAGTAGCCCCTGAGTATTTGATACTTGTTCGGTTGCTAAGATTAGTAACTCGAAACAGGAGTTACAGGATAAACAGAGACTAGTTAAGGGTGAAGTGACGATGAGTGTTGGAAGTGGTTCCAAGATTGATATGATCATCATCGCACACTCCCTATACTTTCGGGATTAGTGTTAAACCTAAATAAATGTTATTTGGCGTTTGCGTTGAGCATGAATATGATTTGATCATGTTTATTACAATACGGTTATTCATTTAAAGTCAGAGAATAATTGTTGTTTTGTTTACATGAATAAAACCTTCAATGGTCATACACCCAATGAAAATAGTTTGTTGGATCTCGATCGTAGTGATACACATATTCATAATGTTGAAGCCAAAAGATGCAAAGTTAATAATGATAGTGCAACTTATTTGTGGTACTGCCGTTTGGGTCATATCGGTGTAAAGCGCATGAAGAAACTCCATAAAGATGGATTTTCGGAATCACTTGGTTATGAATCATTTGATGCTTGCGAACCGTGCCTATTGGGCAAGATGACTAAAACTCCGTTCTCCGGAACAATGGAACGAGCTACTGACTTATTGGAAATAATACATACCGATGTATGCGATCCAATGAGTGTTGATGCTCGTGGCAAGTATCATTATTTTCTGACCTTCACAGATGATTTGAGCAGATATGGGTATATCTACTTGATGAAACATAAGTCTGAAATAGTTGAAAGGTTCAAAGAATTTCAGAGTGAAGTGGAAAAATCATCGTAACAAGAAAATAAAGTTTCTGCGATCTGATCGCGGAGACGAATATTTGAGTTACGAGTTTGGTCTTCAACTAAAACAATGTGGAATATTTTCACAGCTCACGCCACCTGGAACACCACAACGTTATGGTGTGTCCGAACATCGTAACCGCACTTTATTGGATATGGTGCAATCTATGATGTCTCTTACTGATTTACCACTATTGTTTTGGGGTTATGCATTAGAGACAACTACATTCACATTAAAAGGGCACCATCTTAATCCGTTGAGACGACACTGTATGAACTATGGTTTAGCAGTAAACCTAAGCTGTCATTTCTTAAAGTTTGGAGTTGCGATGCTTATATGAAAAAAGTTTTTCAACCTGATGAGCTCGAACCCAAATCGGAGAAGTACGTCTTCATAGAATACCCAAAGGAAGCTGTTGGGTACTCCTTCTATCACAGATCCGAAGGCAAAACATTCGTTGCTAAGAATGGATCCTTTCTAGAGAAGGAGTTTCTCTCGAAAGAAGTGAGTGGGAGGAAAGTAGAGCTTGATATGGTAATTGTACCTTCTCCCGAATTGGAAAGTAGTTAATCACAGAAATCGGTTCCAGTGATTCCTACACCAATTAGTGAGGAAGCTAATGATGATAATCATGAAACTTTAGATCAAGTTACTACCGAACCTCGTAGGTCTTCCAGAGTAAGATCCGCACCAGAGTGGGACGGTAATCCTGTTCTGGAAGTCATGTTACTAGACCAAGATAAACCTACGAACTATGAGGAAGCGACGATGATCCCAGATTCCGCGAAATGGCTTGAGGCCATAAAATCTGAGATAGGATCCATGTATGAGAACAAAGTATGGACTTTGGTTGACTTGCTCGATGATCAGCAAGCCATGTTAAATAAATGGATCTTCAAGAGGAAGACGGACGCTGATAGTAGTGTTACTATCTACAAAGCTCGACTTGTTGTGAAAGGTTTTCAACAAGTTCAAGATGTTGAATACGATGAGATTTTCTCACTCGTAACGATGCTTAAGTCTATCCGAATCATGTTAGCAATTGCCTCATTTTATGAAATCTGGCAAATAGATGTCAAAACTGCATTCCTTAATGGATTTATTAAAGAAGAGCTGTATATGATGCAACCAGAAGGTTTTGTCAATCCTAAAGGTGCTAACAAAATGTGCAAGCTCCAGCGATCCATCAATGGACTAGTGCAAGCATCTCGGAGTTGGAATATACGCTTTAATGAGTTGATCAAAGCATATGGTTTTATACAGACTTTTGAAAGGCATGTATTTACAAGAAAGTGAGTGGGAGCACTACAACCTTTCTGATAAGTATATGTGAATGACATATTGTTGATCGGAAATGATGTAGAATTTTCTGGAAAGCATAAAGAAGTGTTTGAAAGGAGTTTTTCAAAGAAAGACCTCGGTGAAGCTGCTTACACATTGAGCATCAAGATCTATAGAGATAGATCAAGACGCTTGATACGATTTTTTCAATGAGTACATACCTTGACAAAATTTTGAAGTAGTTCAAAATGGAACAGTCAAAGAAAGAGTTCTTGCCTGTGTTGCAAAGGTATGAAATTGAGTAAGACTCAAATCCCGACCACGGCAGAAAATAGAAAGAGAATGGAAGTCATTCCCTATGCATCAGTCATAGGTTCTATAAAAGTATGCCATGCTATGGACCAGACCTATTGTATACTCTGCCTTGGTTTGGCAAGGGAGTACAATAGTGATCTAGGAGTAGATCACTAGACATTGGTCAAAATTATCCTTAGTGAAATAAGGATATGTTTCTCGATTATGGAGGTGATAAAAGAGCCCGTCGTAAAGAGTTACATCGGTGCAAGCTTTTACACCAATCCAGATGACTCTAAGTCTCAATCTGGATACATATTGAAAGCAGGAGCAATTAGCTAGAGTAGCTCCATGCAGAGCATTGTAGACATACAATATTTGCAAAATACATATGGCTCTGAATGTGACAGACCCATTGACTAAACTTCTCTCACGAGCAAAACATGATCATACCTTAGTACTCTTTGGGTGTTAATCACATAGTGATGTGAACTAGATTATTGACTCTAGTAAACCCTTTGGGTGTTGATTACATGACGATGTGAACTATGGGTATTAATCACATACAGATGTGAATATTGGTGTTAAATCACATGGTGATGTGAACTAGATTATTGACTCTAGTGCAAGTGGGAGACTGAAGGAAATATGCCCTAGAGGCAATAATAAAGTTATTATTTATTTCCTTATTTCATGATAAATGTTTATTATTCATGCTAGAATTGTACTAACTGGAAACATAATACATGTGTGAATACATAGACAAACATAGTGTCACTAGTATGCCTCTACTTGACTAGCTCGTGAATCAAAGATGGTTAAGTTTCCTAGCCATAGACATGAGTTGTCATTTGATTAACGGGATCACATCGTTAGGAGAATGATGTGATTGACATGACCCATTCCGTTAGCCTAGCACTTGATCATTTAGTATGTTGCTATTGCTTTCTTCATGACTTATACATGTTCCTGTAACTATGAGATTATGCAACTCCCGTTTGCCGGAGGAACACTTTGGGTGCTACCAAACGTCACAACGTAACTGGGTGATTATAAAGGAGTACTACAGGTGTCTCCAAAGGTACATGTTGGGTTGGCGTATTTCGAGATTAGGTTTTGTCACTCTGATTGTCGGAGAGGTATCTCTGGGCCCTCTCGGTAATGCACATCACTATAAGCCTTGCAAGCAATGTAACTAATGAGTTAGTTACGGAATGATGCATTACGTAACGAGTAAAGAGACTTGCCAGTAACGAGATTGAACTAGGTATTGGATACCGACGATCGAATCTCGGGCAAGTAACATACCGATGACAAAGGGAACAACGTATATTGTTATGCGGTCTGACCGATAAAGATCTTCGTAGAATATGTGGGAGCCAATATGAGCATCTAGGTTCCGCTATTGGTTATTGACCGGAGGCGTGTCTCGGTCATGTCTACATAGTTCTCGAACCCGTAGGGTCCGCACGCTTAAGGTTTCGATGACAGTTATATTATGAGTTTATGAGTTTTGATGTACCGAAGGAGTCCGGAGTCCCGGATGAGATCGGGGACATGACGAGGAGTCTCGAAATGGTCGAGACGTAAAGATCGATATATTGGACGACTATATTCGGACTTCGGAAAGGTTCCGAGTGATTCGGGTATTTATCGGAGTAACGGAGAGTTACGGGAATTCGCCGGGGAGAAGTATTGGGCCTTATTGGGCCATACGGGAAAGAGAGAGGGGCTGCCTAGGGCAGGCCGCGCCCCCCCCCCCCAAGGCCTAGTCCGAATTGAACTAGGGGGAGGGGCCGCACCCCCTCCTTCCTTCCCTTCTCTCTTCCCCCTCCTTATCTCCTACTCCTAGTACATGGAAGGGCTCCTAGTTCTACTAGGAAAGGGGGAATCCTACTCCCGGTGGGAGTAGGACTCCCCTAGGTCGCGCCATAGAGAGGGCCGGCCTCCCCCTCCTCCACTCCTTTATATACGGGGCAGGGGGCACCCCATAGACACACAAGTTGATCTACGGATCGTTCCTTAGCCGTGTGCGGTGCCCCCCTCCACCATATTCCATCTCGGTCATATCGTCGCGGAGTTTAGGCAAAGCCCTGCGCCGGTAGAGCATCATCATCGTCACCACGCCGTCGTGCTCATGGAACTCATCCCCGACACTTTACTGGATCGGAGTCCGGGGATCGTCATCAAGCTGAACGTGTGCTGAACTCGGAGGTGCCGTACGTTCGGTACTTGGATTGGTCGGATTGTGAAGACGTATGACTACATCAACCGCGTTGTCATAACACTTCCGCTTACGGTCTACGAGGGTACGTGGACAACACTCTCCCCTCTCGTTGCTATGCATCACCATGATCTTGCGTGTGCGTAGGAAATTTTTTGAAATTACTACGTTCCCCAACACCAGTGTCAATTCATGTTTTTTGTCTATTTATTTTGCAGAAAAACGGTACCAAACGAAGTCCAAACACGATGAAACTTTACGGTTTTCTAGACCAAGAAAGACCCTAGAAACTTCGAGGAGGGACCAGAAGATGCACGAGGGAGAGACAAGCTCACACAACGAGCCCCAAGGGGGTAGGCGCGTTGTCAGCCTTCTCGTGCCCATGTAGCTCCGTTCGACCTAATCTCAGGCCTATAGATTCCCTAATATTCCAAAAACATCAAAGCAAGACCTGAAACAAATTTATCACCGCTGCAAGCCTTTGTTCTTCTGTGATCCCATCTGGAGGTCTTTTTGTACTCTGTCAGAGGGGAAACCTGGGGAGGCAATCTTCATCGACCTTGTTGCCTCCATGATGATGTGTGAATAGTCCCCACAGGACCTACGGGTCCATGGCAGTAGCTAGATGGTTTTCTCTCTCCCTCCCTTTGATCTTCAATACAATGATCTCTTCAGAGATCTATTCGATGTAAACTTTTGCGGTGTATTTGTTGGGATTCGGTGAATTGTGGGTTTATGATCAGATTATTCACTAAACATTATTTGAGTCTTTTCTGAGATTTATATATGTGTGATTTTATAGCCTTGTACTTCTCTTTGATCTATCTGTCTTATTTGGCCAGGTAGATTGATTTATCTTTTGTGGGAGTGGTGCTTGGTCGTAGGTTCAATCTTGCGGTGCCCTTACTCTATGATAGGAGGAGTTGCAAGGCGCGTATTTTATTGTTGCTACTAAGGATAAAATGACGGGGTTCGAACATATTAGTTGGTTTTATTTTGTCTATGTTATGTCATCATGTTTACGGTGTTACTTTGTTTGTCATAAACTTTTTGAGATGTGTGTTGGATAGAGGTCTTGGGGTGCAGTAATAGTAGTAGATGTAGTTCGATTATATGTTCAACTTATCGCGGACATAATTCCTATATATTTATCATGCCATGAAGAATCATAACTATGCGCTACTCTGTCAATTGCCCAACAATAACTTGTTTACCCACTGATGATATGTTTATGAGAGAGATGCCTCTAGTGAACCTATGGCCCCCGGGTCCATTTTACATAGTTACTAAAACCCTAAATTTGCTTGTTGTTTCTATTTTATTTTATATATCTACGACTATCAGATTTAATCCTTACAATTGGCGAGAACAAGGGGATTGACAACCCTCTTGCCTTCGTTGGGTGCAAGCATTTGCTTTGTGTGTGTGCAGGTACCGCTTATCTTGTTTGTGTGGCGTCTCATATTGGTTCAATAAACCTTAGTTCTTAACTAGGAGAAATATTGTCTGCTACTGTACTACATCACCCTTCCTCTTCGGAGAATCCCAACACCTATCATAAGTATCAGAAGAAATTTGGGCGCCGTTGCCAGGGAGGCTTCACCAAACAAGTTCAGGTTCCTTCGCTCACATATATCAATTTGCTTGTTTTTATTTTCTTTGCCATTTGCCTTCTCTTTTTCATCCCCCCTCCTCTAAAAAAATATAAATACCATAAACACTTGTGTTGCTATCTTTGCTTGAATCGTTACCATGGAAACTACTCCTCATATTCCTCCATTTTTTGAGAGGGCTCTGAGGTCCTGAACTTTAGACAATCCCATGACGAATCCTTGACAGGAGCCTAGCATATAATGCTAGAAATATATGAAAGAGCTACCCCAAATGCCATGTCATGATTTTCTTGAAAAGTTCTATGTCGGGTTGTCCCTTCGTCATAGACATATTCTAGATTTAATATTTGAAGGAGATTTTATTATAAAAACGTCTTTGACTAATATGAAATATTGAAAAAATTGTTAGGGAAACCAAGAGTAGGAATTGTCGAGCTCCCTCATTCTAGTAATCCGAAGACAAACTGAACTTCTAAGTGAAACTAAAACTAGTATGGATGCAAATTTTAAGGTGTTGTACAACCTTACCAATAAATTGAATAGCCATATTTTTCACTCAAAACAAGAAGTATGATGTATTGGATTTTTTTTGAGAATTAACATGTAAAGGTGGATCATCTATTACAAGCGATTAATGAGTGCAAAGAAAATAGCTTGGGGAAGCGTAAGGTTGGAGATGACAATACCTGATAATATGCGTTATTCCTTTTATTTCCTTTTTATTTTTGTGGCTCCCAACATGATTATTAATATTGTAATGATTAATTTTTATATCTTTGCTTTTGGATTTTGTGCCACGTAAAGCCTTTAGGATGATCCTGTGCAGAAACGGAAACTTTTGCATCCGGTATATGAATAATCATTATGTACTGGAGCGTGATCAACTCCTGAATTTTTTACATAGTATTGGGCTACAAATTTTTTATGTTGTCCTAATTTTTAAGAATTTTAGAGTTACATCATATGACTAAATATTTCATCATTACGTGTTGTTATGTTTTAGACAAATTCTATTTTTATTGCATAGCGTGCTTGTTCTGAAGTTTCTATGGATTGTATCGGGGGGGATATGATAACCCACAAGTATAGGGGATCGCAACAATTTTCGAGGGTATAGTATTCAATCCAAATTTATTGATTCGACACAAGGTGTTGGAGATATAACTCACGGCATGACCCGACCACGATATGACTCGGCCATCGTTCAGGAGCTCATAAATGATCTTGCTGTTTAGGCCATGATGAGTTAGAATTCAGGGCCCAAGAGGCGGCTTGAAGACGGGGCCAGCTCATGGCCTAGTGTTGGGCAGCCCAGCTTGATGAGGAGGCCATAAGGAATCTCCCTTGCTTGAGGAATAAGATGAGTAGAAAATATACTAAGACACGGGTTGTAGTTTGACCCGGATTCTGTTGTGACCTCAGGGCCTCAACCTATATATAAAGGGGAGCCCCTGAGGCAGAAAGAGTAGGTTACAATCAATCGAGAGCTAGGTTAGCAAATCCCCATCATTGTAATCAAAATTCCCAGTAATATCAATCAAGTAGGAGTAGGTCTTTACCTCCACCATGAGGGGCCGAACCTGGGTAAACTCTGCGTTCTTCGTTCCCGATCAACCCCTTCAAGCAACCACCTAGTTGTGATGGCCTCTAGACTTAGTCCTTTTTTGAGGACATCTGTCGTGAAAAAACCACGAAAGTTGGCGCCCACCATGGGGCATGTGCATGGTGGTGTTGAGTTCTTGGAGGGAGCTCTCCCAGGGATTAAGGGATATGCAATCGGCCGGATGACCAAGGGTCACCACGGAAAGCTCTACATTGACGATTCAGGCTGGGGTCCCGAGGCCGACTCAATTGAGTACGGGTACCGTGTCCCCTTTGGCAAGATCCATGTCTTCATCGGCAAAATCGGCGAGTTAGATCTCGAGGCAGACATCTACACCGACATCGTCGAGCCGGCTAGGCGCTCCCAACCCGGCCGGGCTCAAGACGGCCAGACTCACGTCTTTGTCGGCTTCACTCGGGGGGTCGATCTCGTGGAGAATTTTGCATCCGGTGGGGAGACCCTCATATATTCTGATGGCGAGTCCTTGGTTGGAGACACTGAGTTGATTCTTCCACTCTTCCATGGAAATCTTGGGGGCTACTCCGACGATGAGACCATTCCAGAGGACTTGAGCCGCCTCGGCGAGCCGTCGTCTTCATGGCAGGGACAACACTGGCCCTCAACTGCATGACGGCTGGTGTAGTGACTAGGACTGGCACTTCAACGCCGACTCCAAACGCAGTCGGCTCTACCAAAACTTCGGCTCAGGCTATGGCCGACTTAATGGCTGCCATGGCGACGCTTCTGGAAACCCTGGTAACCGCGCAGAATTAGGCGGAGTGTAACACCGAGATGACCAAGATTCGCGAGCAGATGGCTACGGTTTAGGAGGATATCAACGCTGAGAATATTCGCATGGCGGAGGTGCAGACTCACATCCACAACAAGGGCGAATGCCTGAAGGTAGAAGACTGGCATCTGGGTTTTTGGTCAAAACGCTTCAAATGGGGTTCATCTCAGGAGACATGTAAGCCGCCTGCCCTTTAACTATGAGACTACACGCCTGTTCAGCACACCACAGTATGCTCGAGTCACCGGTTATACCCCAATTAACCACGGTAGAGCCCCCAATGCAGGGGTTGGGCAGCCGCAGCCAGCTCAGCCTTGTTTCCAGACACCGATGGGTCATTTTTCCAATCCTATGGATAATATGCTGGAGGCGACTCATAATCTTATTGCACTTCCGATCATGGGGATCACCCCAATTGAGATTGAGGCTAGGAACGCCATCGAGATGTTAAAGACCGCGGTCACCCAGCATGTGAACTACTCCTATAGTCATGACTGGGTTCACTCTACCCCACATGAGAGTCGCAACAGAAGTCACACATGGAGTAACCCGCATTTTCTAGTAGTGAATGTAGGCAGCGTGCTCAGAACCCTCTAGCCCGGCCATCGGTGTTAGACGCAGGGGAAATTGTCGATGCAACTCGGGCTACAAGGGAAGCAGAAGCAGCAAACGCAGGGGTCGTTCAGACACCTCCCATTACAACACCATTGGTTTCACAAGGTACATGATTAAGTACCAGAACCATTGGAATACCCTGTATCGCACCAGTTTTACGTAATGAGCGCATGCCTAAAGACTTCAAAGGCCCTCGCAAGGTTCCCAACTACACGACTGATCTTGAACTGGCCGCATGGATCGAGAGCTATGAGATAGCCATGGACATGCTGGATGTTAGTGATGCGTTCTGCACCAAGTAATTGACTATGATGTTGGAAGGGCCGGCTCGTACATGGCTGAAAAACCTGCCCCCCGACTCAATCAATACCTGGGCGAAGTTAAAAGATAGCTTCATAAAAAAATTCCAAGGAATCTGCAAGCATCCGATGACCATTGTCGACTTGAAGCATTGTGTCCTGTGCGAGCATGAGTCTGCTCACCACTGGTCTTGCCGGGTCGTAGAGATCATTCACTCTTCCGATAGTATAACAGCCGCTCAAGCCGTCTTAATCTTGGAAAAGAACTGTCACTTTCAGCCCCTCATTCAGAAGCTTGGGCGCCTCAAGCGGAAGGTCCAAGACACGGATTACCTCATGGATGTCCTTACCTGGTATGTTGAGTCGGAAAACACAAAAGATCCTGGTGCAGGCGATGACAAGTCCGTCAAAGGCAAGAAAAATAGCGATGGCAAGGGTCACTAGCAAAACACTCCAAGGAATAATGGAAACCATGGTAGTCAAGGCAATGGTGGTAAGCACAAACATCCAGAGGGAGGATCAGACTTTGTCGCCTACACCAATGTTGGCTTCAAGGGCCAGAGGAGGAACAACAGCTCTGGGAGATCATATAATGGGAACAAGCCTTGTAATTATGAGGAAGCACTTAAAGGCCTTGCCCCAAGCATAGCTTCCCAGACAAGCCGGCCAACCACTCATGGGAAAACTACTTTATCATGCAGGAATTTCACAATCAGGCTTATCAGAATCATCACATCGGTGGTGGCGGCGGACACATGGGTCAATCGGCCCTAGCGGGTTTGGGGTCAGCTTCCCAGGAGCCAGCTCATCCAGAGGAAATTCTGGCTTTCAAGGGTCAGGCGGCTGAGGAGCCGACTTTCAGGGGTCTGGCAATAACACAAGTGGAAATCAGTGCCCTGGTCAGGGAAATCAGCAGCAAAGCAATCAGTCTGGTTTTTAGAGCAACCCTACACAGTTAAACATCAGGCAATATCATGCATTCACAACGAGCACTTGTAAGTGTGACCGCAAGCTTCAACAGAGGGCCCTCAATATGGTTGAGTCGGCTATTCCCGAATACTTAAATTGGTCAGAACAACCAATCACATGGCGCAGAGATGATCATCCTCATCAGGTTGATAATCCCGGTTGTCTTGCTCTGGTGGTGGCACCTCAAGTTGGAGGTTATAAGCTCACGAAAGTACTCATGAATGGTGTGTTGTGGTTTTCTCACGATAGATGTCCTAGTGTAAGGACTTAGTCGTGAAGCCATCGCAATTAGATAATAGCTTGAATGGGGTTGACCGGAATCGAGAGACGCGAGTTTTTCCCAGGTTCGCCCCCTCACGGTGGAGGTAAAAGCCTACATCCTGCTTGATTTATATTGATCATCATGGTCTCAATTACAAGGGTGCTATTTAGCTGCCTCTATCTCGAGAACCCTTAAAACATCTGTCTCGAGACCTACTGAAACGCCTGTCTCGAGACTTGTCTATCTAAGACCGGGCGGCTTACATGTAGAGTCCTAGTAGGACTTGGACTTAGCCTATTCTGGCTTCTTATCGCGGGCTTCTTACCGCGGGCGACTTAACGCGATCTTCTTATCTTGGGCTTCTCACAGTGGGCTTCTTACGTCAGGCTTGTTATCTCTAGGACTCATCTTGCCGGGTTAGAATCCAGGTTAAGATCCTGGTTACCCAATCTGCCGGGTTACCCAACCTGCCGGGTTACACAATATGTCGGGTTACACCTACCGGGTTACGCCTGCCGGGTTAAGTAAGATGTCAGGTTAAGTCGAGAGATGACTTAATAGGGTTGATTAAGTTCAAAGATGACTTAATGTCATGAGCCGGGTTTACCCGCGGGTAATTCCCCCGACATTAGCCCCCAGATTAGCTTGAATACAGGCTTGGCATGCATTCATGCTAAGATTCTTGAAATAAGAATAGATAGTGAACCGACTCCTGAAAATCTGGGTCCACTACAAAAGAAAGACACATCCATGATATTTTGGGCCGAACGATTTTTTTTCTGTCATGCTTATGACACTTCTATGACGATAATTGTGACAAAACCACGTATCATCACAGATGTGGTGGGATCCTACTTCTATGACAAAACTCATGACAAAAAAGGGCTTTTCATCCTAGGCGGACCGGGGACGCACCTGCATGACATTCTTTGGGTCGTCCATGATGGAAAAAATCATGGTAGAAGCGAGGGTGAGGAAAATATCGGGGAGTTCCCGGTTACGGTGGGTGGTCGGGGCTAAGTGATGCACGGAGGTTTGCGCGTTTCTCTCGTACACATACGCGCTTGTGTGCAAGGCACTGGGCTCTAACTGAACCCGAGCAAGGCATTCGCTTATTGAACCTGAGCGATTGCACTAGCTACGTATGCGCGTTACTGAACCCAAGCGATTGATCCCTTGGTTGTTAACTGAACCCGAGCAATTCCTCCTCTACTGCTGCTAACTGAATCCAATCGAACCTGCCTCTTGGTGAACAGTGACCATTGTTCGGGGTTGGATGAACAGTTCCTGGTGGGGGGTGGATGAACAGGACCCCCGTGGTAGTAGAGGCACCCGTTCCCGCTGGATGAACATGACCCTGATCGAGGAGGTGGGTGGATGAACAGGACCCCATGGAGGACTGGTTGAATAGTAGCCGATGGAGGTTGGATGAACAGTAGCTCCTGGAGGCAAGAGGAAGGTCACGGTGGATGAATAGTAGCAGGTGGAGGCTGGAGGAAGTCGACGGTGGATGAACAGTAGCCCGTGGAGGCCGGAGCGAGGCAGTAGATGGTGGATGAACAGTAGCCCATGGAGTACCGTTTTGCGGTATGCCACCCCCTCCCGATGAATAGGACCCAGGCGCTCCAACACAAGTCCGTTTCCTCCGTTTTGTGGTACGCCACACCCCTCCCAATCAACAACACCCCGTTTCGACCGTAGGACCTCGAACATAATTCTGTTTCCTCCGTTCTATGGTACGCCACACCCCTCCTGATCAACATGACCCCGTTTCGACCATAGGAGCTTGAACAGAAGTTCTTTTCCTCCGTTATGCGGTAGCCAGACCTCGTTTCAGCTGTTCCGTCCAAGCCGGTTGACACCCGATGAACAAGACGTATTCTGACCCAGTCTGTTGCCTCTCGATGAACATGATGTTGTTTTCTCTGTTCCAACCCAGCTGGCTGGCTGCCGATGAACAGGACATTGTTTCTGTACGCGTTAGAGACCCCTCCCGTATGTACATACATAGCCATATTTACTTTCTTGCAGCGTGGCTGCACGTACATGTACACGATATAGACAGGACTATGTGACATGCTACGTTCGCGCCTCTACTATGACACGTGTTGCTCCTTACTCGGCAATGGTTCATCGCCGCAGAGAGACCGATCAACCAGTATGTTCATACACGTTCGCGACCAGACAGACAAACCTACATACGGTTCGACCGGGTGGGTCCCAACTGTTAGGGAGGATAAGGAGGCACTTCCTTGCATGTGAAGATATAGCTGGTGGGTCCTAGCTGTTAGGGGAGGAATCGTTTTTTTGCCCATAATAAGGACGCACTTCCTTGTGTGCGAAGTTGTTACTCGTGGGTCCCAGCTGACAGGGGGAAACATTTTTTTCGCAAAATATGGTAGCCCTTCTGATGGGTCCCCTCTGTCAGGTGGAGGAATCATTATTTTGCGCATAATAAGGAGGCACTTCCTTACTGCGACCGTGGTCCTGGCTGTCAGCCTCTTCACGTACAGTCCTCTTCCGATGGAAGTCGTTCCTTGATCACATTGACCACGCCGCGCCGAGAGCACCAAGGCGGTGGACAACGATGAGGCCTAGGAAGGGAATGACCCAGAGCCGTGGAAGACTCAGCAGTTGTTTCCCACGCGGACGGGAGTACGAGGGTTTACTGGTTCGGCTGCCGTCGCCGGAGAATAACATGAGGTCTGGGTGAGTACAGGGATGGCCAGGGCAGCGATGGGAGTAGGGTGGGGCGGTGAGGCCTGTGTGGCAGCACAGGCGGCCACGGGACGCAGGAGCAGGCGGCACGGCCCGCGATGGTTTGGGTAGCTGGAGCAAGAACACCAGAGGTTGAAGAAACACGACGGTCGTTGGATGGACATCATATGGTCACAGGAACTAGAATCGTTTATATTGACTAAGTTGATGAATCTTGCGTCCGCGTCAACTTAGTAGGCCCACAAGTCAGCCTCCAAATATGGTGGGTCCCAGCTAGAAAGGGGAGTATTCATTTTTTTGTGCGTAAAAAGGATGCACTTCCTTGCTTGCGAAGATATATAGCTGGTGCGTCCGAGGTGTTAGCAGGAGGAACTTTTTTTTGCGAAATAAAGAGGCCCTTTCGGTGGTGAAAGTGCAACTAATCCCTGGGTGGTTTTGGTAATTCTTAACAACATATAGTTCATTGAACTAATGCTCTTTCAAGATGAGCATTTCAGAAAGTTCAATGATTGGCATGGCATGACTAGAGATGTGGACCCCTCAAAATGCTAAGGACACATATTGACAACAAGCTCAAGACTCTACATTTTCATTTTAGTGATCCAAGATCACATTGAGTCCATAGGAAAGCCAATACTATTTAAAGGGGATGAGGTGTTGCTTAATGGCTTGCTTGCTCAAAATGCTTAGTGATATGCTCCAAAACCCTCAACCACTTTCTCACATCCACATATGTCCTAAACCTAAAATTCAAATTCGGACCCACCGATTTGATCTATCTGGCGCCACCGAGTTTCATTTGACATAGCCACTGCCACAAACCCTAGTTACTTCGGTCTCACCGATAGGGATCTCGGTCTCACCGAGATGGGATTCCAAACTCCCTGTTTCCTTTTTATAACATTTCGGTCACAACGAAATGAGCAAATTGGTCCCACTGAGTCTGCATGGCAAACTTCATGTTTCCTTTTCGTAACACTATGGTTCCACCGAAGTGAGCAAATCGGTCCCATCGAGTTTGCCTGACTAACTCTCTATGTGCCTATTCCCGAAATCGGTCCCACCGAGTTTATGCGATCAGTCACACCCAGATTATGTTATGCCCTAACCCTAGCACATCGGTCTCACCGAGATGACTAAGTTGGTCCCACCGAAAACTCTAACATTCATATTTTTACCTGGATCGGTTTGACCGAGTTTTAGGATTCGGTTTCACCGAGTTTGGGAATTTGTGTGTAACGGTTAGATTTTGTGTGGAGGCTATATTGTTGGGGAACGCGGCAATTTCAAAAAAATCCTACGATCACGCAAGATCTATCTAGGTGATGCTAGCAATGAGAGGGGAGAGTGTGTCCACGTACCCTCGTAGACCGAAAGCGGAAGCGTTATGACTGTCGGAGTAATGGGCCACAGGTAGGCTAACCCGAGCCCGAGAACCTTTCAAGACATCGGGCAGGCTGCAGCCCTTCAAGCCGAGTCCCAGACAGCGACTCCAAGATAAACCGAGTCTCAAACAGCGACTCCAAGATAAGCCGAGTCTCAGATGGTGACTCCAAGATAAGCCGAGTCTCAGACGGCGACTCCAAGATAAGCCGACTCATGGCCGGCGACTTCCGGAGGAGCCGGCTATAGAGAGTCGGCCCGCGGATCCACTCTCGTCACGATAGGCGAGGCGGGTACGACCACGGCGTGGCCGTCACCTCTTGCTTACGTGGGGCCGGCATGGCTATAGCGTGCCGTACCGCTGGAAATCTCCGGCGTGGCCCGACACTGTTGCCATGCCTGCCCTGACCTCAGCCATAGTGGGCGGCGCACTATGGCCACGACGGCCTACCTGTACGGCTCAGAGACAGCGGACCCGCCTGTCAGTGAGAGCATGGAAGGCGGCGGATATGCCCCGAAGGCGGCCCTATGGGAGTCGGCTCCCTAGAGTCGGCCAGCCTCTCCCACGGGTCCCACACGCCATTAACCAGATAAGACGGGGGGTGACGACAGTGATCGACCCGATAGACAGCGGCACTGTTGCCATGACCCCATGACCAAGCCTGCGTCATCAGAAGCACGGCTACAGTGCCAGATTCGCCGGCGGGGCCCACTAGTCAGCAGGCCCCAGCAGTCGGCGAAGAAGATGGCGGCCTGAGAGACAGACGGCTGGGGCCCGCGCCCAGCCGGATTACCTTTGTACCCCCGGGGGTAGGCCTATATAAACCCCCCGGAGCACCCATGCAAAGGGTTCGAATCCATGAGCGTTAGACCAGATCCTATAGGAAGGAGAGAGCTGGTCTTGCCTTCTCCTACCTCCAGAATACAGCTCTAGGAGCAACCCTGTAGTCACTTTGCCTTAGTGATCATGCGGAGACCCCGCAGAGCAGCAGTAGGGGTGTTATCTCCCCAGAGAGCCCCGAAGCTGGGTAAGATTCGCCGGCGTGCATGCCTTCGCCTCATCTTGTTTCCTGGCACCAGCGACGTTCTACTCGCTCCCACCATGATAAGCCATCCTTTGGCATATGTCGCACCCAACCCCCTACATTTGGCGCCCACCGTGGGGCGAGGTGCACCGTCGTCCGGAGACCTGCTCTGGACGGGAACCCTCTTCCTCCCCCGCGAGCGTAGCCAGCCCGGCACGCCCGATGGCGCTTGCCCCGACGCGCTGCAAGGCATCGACGACGCCTGCGCGGCGAGCTGCCTCGCTGACCTTCTCGGCGAGGTTTGCATCTCCGACGAGCCTGCATCCGATGCGGGCAAGGGCGGCCCCGAAAGCCTCCTCGCGGGCCTCCTCGACCATCTCCACGTCGCCGACGAGCCTGCCGTGGTCTTGGAGTCCGTAGGCTCCACCGACCCGATGCTGGTCGACTCCGACAGTGTGTCGCTCGACACGTTCCCCACCAATGTGGTGATCTACGACGAGCCGCTCCCTCACGAGGAGAGAGGCGGAAGCGCCGTCATGGAGGTGCTCGTTATTGGTCATGGCGAGCACTCCGGTGAAGGAGCTCACGACCCGCTCGACGTGGCTCTGCGAGACCTGACGGCGCCCATTCTGGAGGACGCTGACGCCAAGACGCTAGAGGCACGCCGCCTTCAGCTCATCGAAGGCGCGAAGAAGCTGGCAAGCATGAGACGCTTGTCGGAGGCCTACCAACGTGAGATGGATCGTGCCGTGGGCGGCTCGCCAGCCCCGACTGGGCCTAGCCGCCTAGGCGCGGTCCAACAACGCGGCGCGGCCATCGCCAACCTGTTCGGGGCCGATCGCCCCGTGTATGCCATGCCTGCAGAGAACATCCGTGCCGCCCAGGCGGCAGCGGACGAACTAGACAACTTCGAAGGCGAAGAGCGCCGCTTGATGACCGAGCGAGTCTAGCGACTCCTCAAGGCGGCTGTCGCACAGAACGAAGCCGGCTGCTGCACGGAGGCACCGCAACAACAAAATGACGACTTACCTCCCCGCCGAGATCAAGACGCGATGTCTCGGATGCCGACTGGCGGAGCCCGCGGAAGAAGAGAGAAGGATCCGGCTGTCAGCCACAGTCGGACTCGCATCACCGTCGAGCGCGACCAAGACGGCCGCCCGAGAGCAGTGGAACGACAGGGCGACTACCTGCCTCGCCCACCGCGAAGAGAAAGACGAGTCTCCCCGCCGCCTGTTGAGCATCCGACTCTCGACGACCGCCTTGGCCGTCGAGAGGGAGTCGGAGAGAACGGCGCCCGCCACCGGATCGACCGACTCCACCGATCCCTGGTGCTGGAAGAAGAAGGCGAGCTGGGCCCGCCTTGCTTCGGACCCTACATCCGAGACGAGCCCTTTTCCAAAGGATTCACGCTCCCCCGAGACACGCCCAAGTACACCGGCTCCATGAAGCCGGAAGATTGGCTAGTTGACTACTCCACAGCCGTCAACATAGCAAACGGCAACAAGCGCGTTGCCGTGAAGTACGTTCCGCTCATGCTCCAGGGTACGGCCCGGACATGGTTGAACAGTTTGAAGCCCCGCAGCATCAATAGTTGGGTCGACTTCACCGAGGCTTTCATCCGCAACTTCACAAGCACGTACAAGCGACCCCCCCAAACTGCGCCAGCTCTCCTTGTGCGTGCAAGGCCAAGACGAGTCGACTCGCGATTACCTCACACGATGGGGGAGCTTCGGAACTCCTACGAGGGCATGCACGAGGTGCAGGCTATCGAGTACTTCACCACCGGGTGCAGAGAAGGCACCCTCCTCAAGCACAGGCTCCTCTACGACGAGCCAGAGACCCTCGACGAGTTGCTGGTCATAGCAGACAAGTATGCCACGTCCGACTCCTCCATGAAGACAGAGATTCAAGTTAGTGTGACTGGCAAAGTGGCCCCTCAAGCTCCCAGAACTCCGGCTGGAGACACCAGTCGGCGACAGCAGCAGAATGATCACAAGCGCAAGGCCCCGCAGCCGACTTCCAGCAGTCGGCAGGTTGCGACAGTCGAAGACCAACAACCTGAGGGGCAGCCTCCGGCGAAGCGACAGAAAGGCGGCAAGTCCAACTGGTTGCCGGCCTTCTCTTACGAGCAGACTCTAGATGGTCCCTGCAAGTTCCACAGCGGCGCGAAGCCATCAAACCATACCACCCAAAAATGCCACTGGCTCACCAGAATCGCCAAAGGAGACGACCTCCTTCCTCCTCCGCCTGCTGGGCTGCCGCCTCCACAGCCGCCCCAGCAGCCGGCTGCCAGGCCAGTCGGCACCGTACAAGATGAATACCCAGAAGAGCATGGAGCTTATGTAGTGTTCACCAGTATGGCTGATGATCGATGCAGGAGACGGTTGCAGCAGCAAGAAGTAAATGCAGTAGCATCAGATACTCCGGAGTTTATGCATTGGTCCAAGAAGCCTATCAGTTGGAGCAGAGCTGATCACCCAGAGGTGATGCCGAATCCGGGCTCCTACACCTTGGTTCTGAGTGCAACCTTGGCCACTGATAGGCGGGCCGCTCGCTTCTCGCGAGTGTTGATAGACGGAGGCAGCAGCATCAACATCCTATACAAGGATACCATGGAGAAATTAGGAATCAAGCAGAGACAGTTCCAAAGCAGCCGAACTGTTTTCCACGGCATTGTACCTGGCCTTTCTTGCTCCCCAATCGGCAAGATCCAGATAGATGTCCTCTTCGGAGACAAAGATCATTTCCGCCGAGAGTCAGTTTGGTTTGAAGTGGTGGACCTTGAAAGCCCATACCAAGCATTGCTTGGCCGACCTGCTTTGGCCAAGTTCATGGCGGTCCCCCACTACGCTTACCTCAAGATGAAGATGCCAAGTTCAAAGGGGACTCTGACCGTGGCCGGCGACTACAGGAAGTCGTCCGCCTGCGCGGCCGAGAGTAGTCGGCTGGCCGAGTCCCTGGTGATCGCAGCTGAGAGGCGGCTCCTTGATCGGGTTGTGGCGATGGCCGGCAAGCAGCCAGAGATGTCGCCCGACCCCAAGGAGTCGGAAGCTGAGGGTTCGTTCAAGCCAGCTAAAGAAACAAAGAGGATACCTTTGGACCCGGAGCACCCGGAGAGGCACGTTGTCATAGGCGCAAACCTAGACAGCAAATAGGAAGGCGAGCTCGTCGATTTCCTCCATGAGAATCGAGACATCTTTGCATGGTCCCTTAAAGACATGCCAGGTGTACCGACGGAATTTGTCGAGCACAAGTTACATGTCCAATCTGATGTGAAGCCCGTCAGGCAGCCCCTGTGCCGCTTGTCAGAGGAGAAGAGAAGAGTTGTTGGAGAAGAGATAGCCTGACTCCTAGCGGCCGGCTTCATTATGGAGGTGTTCTTTCCAGAATGGCTGGCGAACCCGGTCCTAGTGTTGAAGAAGAACAAGCAGTGGCGGATGTGTATCGACTACACAAGCCTCAACAAAGCTTGCCCCAAAGACCCATTTGCTCTGCCAAGAATTGATCAGGTGATAGACTCCACAGCCGGATGCGAGCTGTTGAGCTTCTTAGATGCATATTCAGGATATCACCAGATCAAGCTGAACCCGGCAGACAGACTGAAGACTGCCTTCATCACGCCGTTTGGAGCCTTCTGCTACCTGACTATGACGTTCAGCTTGAGGAATGCCGGCGCCACCTTTCAGCGTTACATGCAGAAGTGTCTCCTCAAGCAACTCGGCAGAAATGCCCACGTCTACGTGGATGATGTGGTGGTGAAAACGGAAAAGCGTGGGACATTGTTGGAAGATCTCCAAGAAACCTTCGAGAATCTGCGCCGATTCCAGATCAAGCTCAACCCGGAGAAGTGCGTCTTCGTAGTACCAGCCGGCCAGCTCCTTGGCTTCCTGGTCTTTGAACGCGGCATAGAGTGCAACCCTGTAAAGATCAAAGCCATCGAGAGGATGGAAGTCCCCCGCCGACTGTTAGATGTGCAGAAGTTCACCGGCTGCTTGGCGTCCATCTGCTGATTCATCAGTCGGCTGGGCGAGAAGGCTCTCCCTTTGTACCAACTGATGAAGAAGACCACCTTTTTTGAGTGGAACCACAAGGCGGATGAAGCATTTCTCGAGTTGAAAAAGATGTTGACTACTCCCCCTGTGCTGGCGGCTCCGACTCCTAAAGAGCCTATGCTCCTATACATTGCCGCCACCAGCCGGGTAGTCAGCACAGTTATCGTGGTTGAACGCAAGGAGGAAGGCAAGGCGCTCCCTGTCCAGAGACCGGTATATTACCTGAGCGAGGTACTGTCGACCTCCAAGCAGAACTACCCCCACTACCAGAAGATGTGCTACGGCGTGCATTTCGCCGCCAAGAAGTTGAGCCTTACTTTCAAGAGCATCCAATCACTGTAGTTTGCACCGCTCCACTGGCCGCGATCATCGGAAGCCATGATGCTTCAGGCCGAGTAGCCAAGTGGGCCATAGATCTGGCTCCCTACACCATCTACTACCAGCCCCACACCGCCATCAAGTCACAAGCACTGGCCGACTTCCTTGTCGACTGGGCCGAGACCCAGTACCTGCCACCAGCACCCGACTCCACCCATTGGCGGATGCATTTCGATGGCTCCAAGATGCGCACCGGCATGGGAGCCGGCGTCGTCCTCACCTCCCCCAAAGGCGACAAGCTCAAGTACGCACTGTAGATCCACTTCGCCGCCTCCAACAACATTGCCGAATACGAGGCGCTCGTTCACGGGCTCCGGCTTGCCAAAGAACTCGGCATCCGCCGGATCCTGTGCTACGGCAATTCCGATTTGGTGGTCCAGCAGTCGTCTGGCGACTGGGACGCCAAAGATGCAAACATGGCGAGCTACCGCTTCCTGGTGCAGCAACTCAGCGGATATTTTGAGGGGTGTGAATTCCTTCAGGTGCCAAGAAATGACAACGACCAAGCAGACGCCCTGGCACGAGTCGGCTCCACCCGTCAAGCAATACCATCCGGCGTCGCCCTTGAACGCCTCCTCAAGCCGTCTATCAAGCCTCCGCCAGAATCAGACTCCATTTTTGTGCCAGCCCCCCCGAAGAAGTTGGATCTGACTCAAGAGCACCAGCAGACGGCACAAGAATTCTTACAGATGGCTCCAAAAATACCGCAGTCGAAGCCGGCCCGGGGACTTCAGAACCCGGCCCGAGGACTACGACGGTCAGCCTGAAGACTCCAGAGCTCAGCCCGGGGACTGCGCCAGTCGGCCTGGGGACTTCACCGATCCAGCAAGCGGCCTTGGATCCCAGCCCTCCGCCTCCCATTCCAGCCGCCCTTGTCCAAGTCGCAATTGTGGCAATTGAAGAAATAGCAGCACCCTCATGGGCCCAGCCCATCCTCAAGTTCCTAGTAAATAGAGAGCTGCCAGCTGATGAAATCCTGGCTCGGCGAGTGCAACACCGAGCGGCAGCCTATACCATAGTCAACAGAGAGCTGGTCAGGCACAGTGTCACTGGCGTCTACCAACGCTGTGTCGAGGCAGAACAAGGCCAAGCAATTCTCAGAGACATTCATGAAGGCGAGTGCGCCCACCATGCGGCTTCAAGGGCACTCGTCGCCAAAGCCTTCCGGCACGGTTTCTTCTGGCCGACTGCCCTAGAAGAGGCCAAGGAATTAGTCCAAAACTGCAAAGGGTGCCAGATGTTCCGTTCCAAGCCACTCCAGCCGGCTTCCGCGCTCAAGACCATTCCCATCGCCTGGCCCTTTGCGGTTTGGGGCCTGGACATGGTGGGACCATTCAAGACGGCATGAGGCGGCCTAACTTACCTACTTGTCGCGGTGGACAAGTTCACCAAGTGGATAGAAGTAAAACCCATCAAGAAGTTGAATGGTCCGACTGTAGTAACCTTCATCACCGACATTACAACTCGGTATGGCATACCACACAACATCATCATCGACAATGGCACAAATTTTGCCAAAGGAGCCTTGGCCCATTTCTGTGCAACGCAGGGTATCCGACTGGACTTAGCATCCGTCGCCCATCCGCAGTCAAACGGCCAGGTGGAGCGAGCAAACGGCCTCATCCTATCCGGCATCAAGCCCCGCCTGGTCTAACCACTGGAGCATTCGGCCGACTGTTGGCTTGAGGAGCTGCCAGCTGTCCTCTGGAGTCTGCGCACGACTCCAAACAAGTCAACCGGCTTCACGCCTTTCTTCCTCATCTACGGTGCTGAAGCCGTCATCCCGACGGACATAGAATTCGACTCCCCGCGAGTCACCATGTACACCAAGGAGGAAGCAGAAGAAGCACGTCAAGACGGTGTCGATCTGCTGGAATAGGGCCGGCTGTTGGCACTTAGTCGGTCCGGCATCTACCAGCAGAGCCTGCGCCGATATTACAACAGGAAGGTCATGCCAAGATCTTTCCAAGAAGGCGACCTTGTGCTCCGACTGATCCAGCGGACAGCCGGCCAACACAAGTTGTCGGCACCTTGGGAAGGCCCCTTCATTGTTAGCAAAGTGCTGGGCAACGACTCCTACTACCTGATTGACGCTCAGAAGCCCCGAGCACGCAAGAGAGACGACTTCGGCAAAGAGTCGGAATGGCCATGGAATGCAAACCTCCTTCAAAGATTTTACAGTTGATTCAGTATGTATCACGCTACCCCTTTGTATTAAAGTACCGAGACTTCGGGCCCCCCAAGACGAGCTCGGGGATTGCCCCTTTTGATTATCTGTATGATAAGAATTATGCCTTCGAGTATGCTACTTCTTGCTACGCCGCTTGGCACCGGGTTCGACTAGTCGGCCCGGGGACTCGCCGTCTGGCGCTATGAAATGTTTCCTGAAGTCGGACAAGTAGTGTGCGGCGCCTAAGCCGTCTCCTGCCAGAAGCCGCAGCTCGCAGAGCGACTGTTTGGTAGGCAGGAGTAAGGATGAATGGGCGTTCACACGAAAAATGGCTAAGGACCTAAAACATTAACATAGCCTAAGCCGGCTTCCAGCCCCCTTTCACAAGCCGACTCGCGAGTATTCGGCTTGTTGCTTTCTATCAACTTGTTAAATAAACTCCAATGAAAGGCAAGTACTTGCTTTCCCCAAAGTAGCCAGACATTTGGTCCAGCGGCAGTCCGCAGAGCGGTCATCCGGCTGACAAAGCGGCAACTAGGGGAAGGCGGCAAAGGAAAAAGCCAAAGGAGCAATGAGCAAGGAAAGATAAAACTCGGATTAATATTTACATAGCATAGGCCCATTGGCCGAATCTTCAAACAGAAGTTCAAAATACACCCCGAGGGTGGAATTGTGAAAATTAACAAAGTTCCTCAAAGACTTTCTAGAGCAGATAAAATAAAGCCAGAAGGCAGCCTAAGGAGCAGTAGACGGGTTCGGAGGGTCGGAGGAGATGGCGGTGTCAGGCGCTGGGGCGGCCGGCTGGGCAGTCTCGGCTTGATCGCCGCCAGCGGCAGTCGGCCCGGTCGGACACGGCTCGTTGCTAGAGGCGTGGTCGAGCTGAGGCTGGTCGCCCGCTCCGTCCTATGGCGCCTCCGTCTCGCCTTCGTCCTCCGCCTCGCCTTCTTCCTTGGTGCTGGAGTCAATCACCTCCGCCGAGTCCTCGCCATATTCTGGGTTCATCCCGAACCACTCTGGCGGCACCTCCTCGCCGCCTGCAGCCCGCTCAGGGACGAAGACACTGGTGTCTGTGTAGTCGGTGATTGCCGCTGCACGCTCGACAAGGGTGCCCTCCACAGCCTCCAGCTCGGCCTGGGCCTCTGACCGGAATGCGGCCAGACGGTCCAGGTCCAGCCCCGGATACCACGCCTTGACAAATTCCAAGGCCCGACGCGCTCCGGCCCGGGCCGAGAAACCCTTCCAGGCCTCAAGACAGCCGTCTGCGACCTACAGCCAGTCGGCAGTCTGACCGGCGGTGCGCAGAGCCGGCATGTCTGGCCACAGGGCGGCAACTGCCTGGGCGCCGGCGCGCTGAAGCTGGCGCATCAGCCGATGGGCCGGACGAAGACGGGCCTCAATGCTCAGAAGCTGCTCATCGACAGTCAGGGGACCGTTGGCGGTAATCACCGCGCCGCTTGCCCTCCGCGCCTCACGATCAGCCTCGATGGCCAGAGGGACTGCCTGCAAGTGGCCAGGGAAGAAGTCTGCCAAGACAAAAAAAAGAAGCAAGTCAAAAAATCAGAAGTCAGCCTGACACATAGTTGGAAACTCAAAGAAAGAAACTCACCGTCGATGATGTCCTCGATCTCATGGAAGCCGGAGGTCAGCATCGCCTCCTTGTCAGTCCAGGAGGAGCGCTCGCTCTCGAACTCGGCCAGAAGAGCAGCCTCCTTCTTTTCGGCCTCGTCCTGCGTTTTCTTGAGCAGCTCCTTCTGCTCGGCTAGCTGCGCAGCAAGCAGGTCGCGCTCCGCAGCAAGCTTGCTGCACTCCTCCCCCTTGACGCGCAAGGCAGTGTTGACTTCACCCAGCTGCTCCTGAAGAGTGGTGTTAGCCCCTGAAGAACGAAAGAAAGAGACGAATAAGTCGTCAGCAAAGAAGATCGCCGGGAAGATCCGGCCCGACTGCTGAGCAGTCGGCCCGAATCTCGGGGACTACAGCCCGCGGGTGTGCCAGCGCGCCCCCGCGAAAAAGAAGAACAAAGAAGGAGACGTTGAAGTCGTGAAGAAAGAAGATCGCTGCGAAGATCCGGTTCGACTACTCAATAGTCAGCCCGAATCTCGGGGACTACAGCCCGCTGGTGCGCCAGCGCGCCCCCGCGAAGAAGAGAAAAAGAACTTACTCTGGCTTTCTGTCAAGTCGGCAGTCCGCTTGCTCAACTCCTCAACATTGCGGTTGAAGGCAGTGGCGCGGAGGTTGTGATACTCCTGCAAACAAAAATTTCAGACGAAGATAAATACTTGGAACTCGCCAGAGGGAGTTCTGAGCCGCCTGCTCAGCAGCCGGCCCGAAACTCAGGGACTACACCCAGTGGGTGCGCTGGTGCGCCCCCACAAAGAAGAGCAAGAAAGACAAGAATCAAAGAGGAAAACATACCCGGACGGCCGCTCGCGACGCTAGATGCGCCTTGGTGCAGACCTGGTGGGCGTCGCCCTCGGCTCGCAGCTTCGCTTGGACATCAGAAGCGCCTGGTTCAGCGGGCCCGTGCCGCCTCCGCGCACCCACCCAACGGGCGCGGCACTAGTCGCCTTGGCGTCTGGGATGGCCGAGCTAGCGGCACCGACCTCTAGGGGCCGCGGCGCCGAAGTCGCCTTCTCAGGGCGGCGGCGCACTAGCGAGGCAACTTGAAGAAGCAGCCTCGCCTCGACCTCGTCCTCAGTCGGCGGCACCGGCGGGCCTGCCGGCTGTTTGCCGTGGGCCCTCCCAGATGGTGGTGGAGGCGGAGGCGGTGGCACAAGCGTGTCCGACATGGAGGCCTCGCCGCTCTCCTTCTCCATGACAGGGTTCTCGGTGCCGGCTTCTCCGGTCTGCCCTGTGAATTCCGGAGGCAGCGGTGCGGAGGATAGTGGGGTGACGAGCAACACCGATTGGCGACGCGCGGCCTCCTTAGCTCACCGTCTCGCCGCAAGGGCGGCTTCAGCCTCCTCCAGCTTCTTCTGGGCGGAGGCAGCCTCCTTCTCGGTCTCTGCCTTCTCCAGGCGGTCGGCCTCCTCCTCGTCGCGCTTCTCCCGCGCGTTTCGCTCTGTCGCCTCCCGGAGGTCGGCGGCGGGGTCGACCCGCCGAGTATTGGCGGACGTCTCTGCCGACCCCATGACAGAGGGGACGGCGACCCTTTCAAGGGAAAGGGGGGCCCTGAAGAAAAAAGGGAAGGAGTGTAAAAGAAGAACTCGGACAAGACTCACCGGAGGAAAATAAAGACAAAGGTGAAAAAAACTTACGCAGAGACTAGCCGTGGCCTCCTCACTTCCCTACGGAAGCGGTTGGCCTTCGCGGCTGCCTCCTCCTGCTTGGTCGCGGCAGCCTCCCCCTTGAACTTCTTCGACTTGCCGCCAGGCGCACTCGGCCCGGCGTGGCGCCTCTTCACGCCGCCTTGGCCGGCCAAGCCGACAGAGGAACCCGCGCCCGATGGGCCAACCCTTGGCTGATGGCGCTGGATGACTTCCCCTTCAGCGTCGTCCTCAGGCCAGTCGGTGAAGGTGGCCGAGGGCCTGAGGCCGCTTCCCGCTCCCCCTCCTCCGCCTTCGGCGTCGGCTTCCATCGCCGCCGCCCCCAAGTCGGGGTCGTCAACATCGCTCTCCACTCGGTCGGGGACGAACTCACGGGGCGGTCTCGTGACACCGGCTGCGGGCTGTATGAGGGGGTTCTAGTTTAGAAGAAACCAATAAAAATCAGAAGTCGGATTCGGCTATGAAGAAGACAAAGCAATAAGGAGATGCGACTTACCACTGGAGGGGGGTTGGCGCGCGAGTACGGCTCCTTGCCGAACTGCCAGTCCTCCCCGAGCTCGCAGTTCGCGATATGGTTCACCATGTTTGCCACCTCTGCGCGGGGCATCTCCTTGGTGCTCATCCGACTCGGGTCTCGGTGGTCGCTCATCTGACTGATCAGATGAGGCCGGCCTTAGAGCGGGAGGACTCGGCGTGCCACGAAGGCGGCCAACAAGTCGGCCCCGACGAGGCCCTCCGACTGCGTCAAGACTCGGAGTCGCGCTACGGCGGCGGCTCCGGCGGGAGTCAGCGTCTTGACTCGGTGAGACCAGCTGGGGAGCCTCCCAGCTGGTGCGCCGGCTTCGTAAGGCGGTAGATTGACCCAGTCGCCGTCAGGGGTGATGTTCTTCACGTAGAAGTACGAGCGCTGCCACATCTTCACCGACTTGATCAGCAAGATGGAAGGGAAGGGGTTGTCGGCCGTCGATCGCCGCATCGCGATGAAGGCACCACATTGAGCCGGCACGCCGGCGACGTGCGTGCCGAGCTTAGATGAGAAAAATTCTCCCCACAGCTCGATGGTGGGGAGAACGCTGAGAAAACCTTCACACAGAGTGGCGAAGGCGGACAGCAGCACCACCGTGTTCGGGGTGAGGTGGTGTGGTTGGAGCCCGTGAAACTCCAAGGAGCGGAAGAAGCCGCTCGCCGGCTGCCCCAGGCCACGCATGAGGTGCGAGCCGAAGATGACCCGCTCACCCTCCTCTGGCGCCGGCGATATCTCCCTCGCCGGCGTGGCGCGGGCTCGCACAAGGTGTGCACCGGGGAGGCGGCGCGTCTTGCGGAGGAACTCGATGAGGTCGTCGTCTACCTCCGAGCCGTCCCACACGCCGGAACGCACGGCCGAAGCCGCGGCGGCGGAGGAAGAGCTCATCGCTGTTGGTGCGGTGTGGTTCTGCTCGCTGGCGGCAAGAAGAATGAGAGGAGGCAAGAGGAGACGGGGAGCAGGGAAGATGGGCGCGCACACTTTGCCGCTCCACTCCCCCCTGCCTACTTATAGCCTTGAAGGTTGAGAAGCCGATGGGGCGGGCGTGGGATTAACTGCGCTTAGAACCCCACGCCCCCCACGATTTACCCCACGAAGTTACTGCGCGCAGTAACGACGTGGGAAGCCCAACCTTTCACACGGCCGCAGCGGATCCGTTCGCGTGCCGAGGGGCGGTAGTGACGGGCCCTGCCTGACGGTCCGTCCCGTCGCGCGCGTGGGCAAGCAGACTGCCCTCGCCCCATGGCGCTGCGCGATAGGACCGCGGCGGGTGGCCACGGGGAAGCGTATCAGGCACGCCACCTGGTCTCCCGCCACGACTTTCGAGCTCTTTATAGAGCAAGACGGCCCTCTGTGGATCCAACTTCGAATAGTCGGCCCAGAGGAAGACGGCAAGCGAAGCCCAGATTCCACAACCGGAAGAATGAAACTATTGAGGCCCCACAACGTGTCACTCTCGGAGCCTCACAAGCTTCGGGGACTACTGTCGGAGTAATGGGCCACGGGTAGGCTAACCCGAGCCCCAGAACCTTTCAAGACATCGGGGCAGGCTGCGCCCCTCAAGCCGAGTCCCAGACGGCGACTCCAAGATAAACCGAGTTTCAGACGGCGACTCCAAGATAAGCTGAGTCTCAGATGGCGACTCCAAGATAAGCCGAGTCTCAGACGGCGACTCCAAGATAAGCCGACTCATGGCCGGCGACTTCCAGAGGAGCCGGCTATAGAGAGTCGGCCCGCGGCTCCACTCTCATCACGATAGGCGAGGCGGGTACGACCACGGCGTGGCCGTCACCTCTTGCTTACGTGGGGCCGGCATGGCTACAGTGTGCCGTACCGCTGGAGATCTCCGGCGTGGCCCAGCACTGTTGCCATGCCTGCCCTGACCTCAGCCACAGTGGGCGGCGCACTATGGCCACGACGGCCTACCTGTACGGCTCAGAGACGGCGGACCCGCCTGTCAGTGAGAGCATGGAAGGCGGCAGATATGCCCCGAAGGCGGCCCTGTGGGAGTCGGCTCCCTAGAGTCGGCCATCCTCTCCCACGGGTCCCACGCGCCATTAACCAGATAAGACGGGGGGTGACGACAGTGATCAACCCGATAGACAGCGACACTGTTGCCATGACCCCATGACCAAGCCTGCGTCATCAGAAGCACGGCTACAGTGCCGGATTCGCCGGCGGGGCCTGCTAGTCAGTGGGCCCCAGCAGTCGGTGAAGAAGACGACGACCTGAGGGACAGACGGCTGGGGCCCGCGCCCAGCCAGATTACCTTTGTACCCCTGGGGGGTAGGCCTATATAAACCCCCCGGAGCACCCATGCAAAGGGTTCGAATCCATGAGCATTAGACCAGATCCTATAGGGAGGAGAGAGCTGGTCTTGCCTTCTCCTACCTCCAGAATATAGCTCTAGGAGCAACCCTGTAGTCACTTTGCCTTAGTGATCATGCGGAGACCCCGCAGAGCAGCAGTAGGGGTGTTATCTCCCCGGAGAGCCCCGAAGCTGGGTAAGATTCACCGGCGTGCATGCCTTCGCCTCATCCCGTTTCCTGGCACCGGCGACGTTCTACTCGCTCCCACCATGATAAGCCATCCTTTGGCATATGTCGCACCCAACCCCCGACAATGACAACGCGGTTGATGTAGTCGTATGTCTTCATGATCCGACCGACCCTAGCACCAAAGATACGGCACCTCCGTGATCTGCACACGTTCAGCTCGGTGACGTCCCACAAACTCTAGATCCAGCTGAGGTCGAGGGAGAGTTTCGTCAGCACGACGGTGTGGTGACGGTGATGATGAAGTTACCGACGCAGGGCTTCGCCTAAGCACTACAACAATATGACCGAGGTCGAAATCTGCGGAGGGGGGCACCACACACGGCTAAAACAATTATCAACTTGTGTGTATATGGGGTGCCCCCTCCCCCGTATATAAAGGAGTGGAGGAGGGGGAGGGCCGGCCCTCTATGGCGCGCCCATGGGGGGAGTCCTACTCCTAGTAGGAGTAGGTTTCTCCCCTTCCCTAGTTGGAGTAGGAGAAGGAGGAAGAGGGAGAGGGAAAGAAGGAAAGGGGGGAAGGTC
>NC_041385.1:78902922-78954663 GCF_002162155.2 Triticum dicoccoides
CCTTAGCCGCCTCCTTCTCTCTTCCACTATATCGCCCATTAAGGCCCATTGACTCCCCGGGGGGTTCCGGTAACCTCCCGGTACTCCGAAAAAATGCCCGAACCTCTTGGAACCTTTCCGGTGTCCAAACATAGCCTTCCAATATATCAATCTTTATGTCTCGACCATTTTTAGACCCCTCGTCATGTCCGTGATCACATCCGAGACTCCGAACAATCTTTGGTACATCATATCACATAAACTCACAATACCAATCGTCATCGAACGTTAAGCGTGCGGACCCTATGGGTTCGAGAACTATGTAGACATGACCGAGACACATCTCCAGTCAATAACCAACGGCGAAACCTGGATGCTCATATTGGTTCCTACGTATTCTACAAAGATCTTTATCGGTCAAACCGCATAACAACATACGTTGTTCCCTTTGTCATCGTTATGTTACTTGCCCGAGATTCGATCGTTGGTATCATCATACCTAGCTCAATCTCGTTTCCGGCAAGTCTCTTTACTCGTTCTGTAATACTTCATCCTGCAACTAACTCATTAGTTACAATGCTTGCAAGGCTTATAGTGATGAGTATTACCGAGAAGGCCCAGAGATATCTCTCCGAAACACGGAGTGACAAATCCTAATCTCGATCTATGCCAACCCAACAAACACCTTGGGAGACACTTGTAGAGCACCTTTATAATCACCCATTTATGTTGTGACATTTGGTAGCACACAAAGTGTTCCTCTGGTATTTGGGAGTTGCATAATCTCAAAGTCTGAGGAACTTGTATAAGTCATGAAGAAAGCAGTAGCAATGAAACTGACACAGTCATAGTGCTAAGCTAACGGATGGGTGATGTCCATCACATCATTCTCCTAATGATGTGATCCCATTCATCAAATGACAACACATGTCTATGGTTAGGAAACATAACCATCTTTGATTTACGAGCTAGTCAAGTAGAGGCATACTAGGGACTATATGTTTTGTCTATGTATTCGCACATGTACTAAGTTTCCGGTTAATACAATTCTAGCATGAATAATAAACATTTATCATGAATTAAGAAAATAAATAATAACTTTATTATTGCCTCTAGGGCATATTTCCTCCAGTCTCCCACTTTCACTAGAGTCAATAATCTAGATTACATAGTAATGATTCTAACACCCATGGAGCTTTGTGCTGATCATGTTTTGCTCGTGGAAGAGGCTTAGTCAACGGGTCTGCAACATTCAGATCTGTGTATATCTTGCAAATCTCTATGTCCCCCTCCGACACTTGATGACAGATGGAATTGAAGCGTCTCTTGATGTGCTTGGTTCTCTTGTGAAATCTAGATTCCTTTGCCAAGGCAATTGCACCGGTATTGTCACAAAATATTTTCATTGGACCCGATGCACTAGGTATGACACCTAGATCGGATATGAACTCCTTCATTCACTGCTTCTGAAGCAGCAATGTACTCCGCTTCATACGTAGATCCCGCCATGACGCTCTGCTTGGAACTGCACCAACTAACAGCTCCTCCATTCAATAAAAATACGTATTCGGTCTGAGACTTAGAGTCACCCGGATCAGTGTCAAAGCTTGCATCGATGTAACCGTTTACGACGAGCTCCTTTTCACCTTCATAAACGAGAAACATATCCTTAGTCCTTTTCAGGTATTTCAGGATGTTTTTGACCACTGTCCAGGGCTCCACTCCGGGATTACTTTGGTACCTCCATGCTATGCTTATAGCAAGACATACATCAGGTCTGGTACACATCATTGCATACATGATAGAACCTATGGCCGAAGCATAGGGAATGACTTTCATTTTCTCTCTATCTTCTGTAGTGGTCGGGCATTGAGTCTGACTCAACTTCACACCTTGTAACACATGCAAGAACCCTTTATTTGACTGATCCATTTTGAACTTCTTCAAAACTTTATCAAGGTATGTGCTTTGTGAAAGTCTAATTAAGCGTCTTGATCTATCTCTATAGATCTTGATGCCCAATATGTAAGCAACTTCTCCGAGGTCTTTCATAGAAAAACTCTTATTCATGTATCCCTTTATGCTATCCAGAAATTCTATATCATTTCCAATCAACAATATGTCATCTACATATAAGATTAGAAATGCTACAGAGCTCCCACTAACTTTCTTGTAAATACAGGTGAGGGAGTCCTGGATTAGGGGGTGTCCGGATAGCCGAACTATCACCTTTGGCCGGACTCCTGGACTATGAAGATACAAGATTGAAGACTTCGTCCCGTGTCCGGATGGGACTTTCCTTGGAATGGAAGGCAAGCTTGGCGATACGGATATGTAGATCTCCTACCATTGTAACCGACTCTATGTAACCCTAACCCTCTTCGGTGCCTATATAAACCGGAGGGTTTTAGTCCGTAGGACGAACAACAATCATACCATAGGCTAGCTTCTAGGGTTTAGCCTCTCTGATCTCGTGGTAGATCTACTCTTGTACTACCCATATCATCAATATTAATCAAGCAGGAGTAGGGTTTTACCTCCATCGAGAGGGCCCGAACCTGGGTAAAAACATCGTGTCCCTTGTCTCCTGTTACCATCCGCCAAGACGCACAGTTCGGGACCCCCTACCCGAGATCCGCCTATTTTGACACCGACAATGGTGCTTTCATTGAGAGTTCCTCTGGGTCGTCGTCTTTAGGCCCGATGGCTCCTCCGATCATCAACAACGATGCGGTCCAAGGGTGAGACTCTTCTCCCCGGACAGATCTTCGTATTTGGCGGCTTTGCACTGCGGGCCAATTCGCTTGGCCATCTGGAGCAGATTGAAAGCTATGCCCCTGGCCATCAGGTCAAATTTGGAAGTTTGAACTACACGGCTGACGTCCGTGGAGACTTGATCTTCGACGGGTTTGAGCCACAGCCAAGCGTGCCGCACTGTCACGATGGGCATGATCTAGCTCTGTCGCCGAACAGTGCCCTGGAGGCTGCACCAGTGTCCGCTCCGACCCTTAGCTCGGAGCTGACCGCGCCGATCGAGGTCGGGTGGCTGGACACTGCCTCGGGGGCTGCTATCTCTATGGCGATTGAGCCGAACACCAACCCTGTCCCTCGCGAAGCTCGTGACTCCAAGGTGCCGGACTCCTCTCCGGACTCCGAACCTTCCGCGCCCCTGCCAATCGAATCCGATTGGGCGCTGATCATGGAGTTCACCACCACGAACATCTTTCAGCACTCGCCCTTTGGCGACATCCTGAATTCACTAAAGTCTCTCTCTTTATCAGGAGAGCCCTGGCCGGATTATGGTCAGCAAGGCTGGGATGCGGACGACGAAGAAATTCAAAGCCCACCCACCACCCACTTCGTAGCCACTGTCGAAAGTTTAAACGACGTGCTCGATTTCTACTCCGAAGACATCGACGGTATGGACGACGACGTAGGAGATAAGCATGAAGCAACACCTATAAGGCACTGGATAGCCACCTCATCTCACGATGTATACATGGTGGACACACCTAAGGAAGCAACGACGAGGAACAACGGGACGCCACGAGGGATCATTCCCCCGAAAAGCAGTCAAAACGACGACGTAAGCGCCGCTCAAAATCCCGCCTCGACAAATATAGCAGCCATACAGACCCAGCCATAGAGCAGGACGAACGTGTGGATGACGAACATGCCATCGCGCAACCGTCCAAACAGGACAACCTGGATAAACAATCCATCCCCAGCGAAGATAACAGTCCGGACAATCTAACGCCGGACAAGTTGCTGGAGCAGAAGAACCTCCACAAAAAGTTCATCGCCACTGCGCGTAGCCTGAAAAAGCAGAAGCGGAAGCTCAAAAACAGCAGAAGATGCGCTCAGAATCAGATGGAGCAAAGTACTAAACACCGCAGACAAATACGGCAATAGTCGCCGAACAAAGAGCTACCCGAAGCGAAAACTACTGCCCGAATTTGATGAGGAAGCCATAGAGCCCCCGCAATCACAAAATAAGGAGACCACCCGGTCGGATAGACGACCCCATGGCAAACATAGAGAGGCAAACGACGCCGCACACAAGCCGACATGCGATCCGCACACGGATTCGCATCAAAAAGATGGCCCAGTTAGATCTATCTACAGGCCAAGAAAGCAAGCTCTAGTAAGCAATGCAACACATCAAGTATCTGAATATTAAGGTACACCTAAATATAGAGGTGCCGCACACCCCCTATGTTTCACCGATGAGGTTCTGGATTATGAATTCCCAGCAGGATTCAAGCCCGTAAACATAGAGGCATACGACGGAACAACAGACCCCGGAGTCTGGATTGAGGATTACATCCTCCACATACACATGGCTAGAGGAGATGACCTCCACGCCATAAAATACCTACCCCTCAAGCTCAAAGGGCCAGCCCGGCATTCGCTCAAAAGCCTCCTCGAAAACACCATTGGAAGTTGGGAAGAGCTCGAGGATGCCTTTCGGGCAAATTTTCAAGGGACCTATGTCCGACCTCCGGATGCAGACGATTTAAGTCACATAACTCAACAACCCGGAGAGTCAGCTTGAAAATTCTGGAACATATTCCTTACTAAAAAGATCCAAATAGTCTTCTGTCCGGACGCCAAAGCCTTAGCAGCTTTCAAACACAACGTCCGAGACGAATGTCTCGCCAGACACCTCGGCCAAGAAAAGCCAAGAACAATGGCCGCATTAACAAGCCTTGTGACCCGCTTTTGCGCGGGAGAGGATAGCTGGCTGGCAAGATGCAGTACCAGCGACCCAAGTACATCCGAAGTCAGGGATGGAAACGGGAAACCGCGATGCAGCAAGGACCAGCGCCGGACCAAGGGAAGCAGCCCGAAGAGCACGACAGTCAACGCCGGATTCAAAAGCTCTCGGCAGAATCATAAAAAACTGCCCCTTAAGGATAACAGGGACGAGCTATCTAACTTAAACAAAATCTTGGACAAGATATGCCAAATCCACAGTACTCCCGGGAAGCCTGCAAACCATACCCACACAGATTGTTGGGTCTTCAAGCAGTCCGGCAAACTCAATGCCGAACACAAGGGGCTCGACACACCAAGCGAGGACGATGACGAACCCCACAAGCAGAGCACCGGAAAACAAAAGAATTTCCCACAAGAAGTCAAAACAATAAACTCACTTCACGTGACAAAAGGGAAAAATAGAGCGGTGCCCATAGAGGTACGCTCCATACGGCCTATCCCAGAGGAGTCCCGCAACTGGTTGTTAAAACCAATCACCTTCGACCATCAGGATTACTCTAGAACTATCCGGAATGCAGGATGGACTGCCTTGATATTAGATCCGATAATTGACGGACTCCAATTTGCACAAGTCCTAATGGACGGCGGCAGTGATCTAAACCTGCTATACTAGGACACAATCCGCAAAATGGGGATAGACCCAACCAAAATTCGCCATAGCAACACTTCCTTTCAAGGGGTAATGCCAGGCCCATATGTCCATTGTACGGGCTCTCTACTGCTAGAAGTTGTGTTCGGCTCACCCGACAACTTCCGCCGCGAAAAGTTAACCTTCCACCTCGCCCCATTTACAAGTAGCTACCAAGCACTACTGGGACGTGAAGCTTTCGCCCGCTTTAACGCAATACCGCATTATGCATCCCTTACACTTAAAATGCCCGGTCCGCGAGGCATCATCTCCTTAAAGGGAAATATCGAGTGTTCCTCGAGTGCGTAAGATTGTGTGACTGCCTTGACAGCCACACACTAAACCAGCTTCACTAATCAAAGCACCTAAATAGGTCGTTCAGACCCCGGACACGGTTAGACGAGTCCGGCGTAAACATACAAGGGCTTACTAGCCGCATACCCCGCACAAGGGGCTCCGCGCATGTACAACAAGAGACAATAAAGCTCAATTTTATTCATTCTTTGAATTGTACTTTGTTTATTTAATATAACGTACATTTTCGCACGATCTTTTTCAAATAAGTTCCTCTCTTTTACAGATGAACACTGTGCTACACCTGTCCAGGATACGGCACAACGGAGACACAGGCGCAGACGTGCAGTAGGGACTCGTGACAAGGATTCTTTTCAGATTAAGACCCTGTGTAAACCTTTTTTACTGTCTCTTGTTGATACACATCCCCTGGTTTCTTGCTATAACCAAGGAGGAGGCTGACGTTTTGGCATGGGCCGTGTCAGAATTTTGCGCGTACCTGGACACTAGGGGCTTATTACCAAGGGTGTTGTTTGGCCCGTTTTCATAAAGACCGAATACCTTAGGGAGTGTTCGGTGTCTCGAGTTAGGCCTTATATGCATCAGCTCCGAATCATGTCTTTGGTCAAATGTTGGGTTTGCCCGGCTCCTGTGTTTTGCTGCCTTACGTTCCGCTCTATCGGCTAAGGCGGCACCAGGAGAACTACTGCGATTGTGCCCTGGTTCGGCCAGGCGAGCACCTCAGTAGAGAAAGCCGAAAACTGACTGTCATGATATAGTGTGAGACTGGTCAATCCACTCGATGACCCGCCGGAATCTATAGGATTCCTCCACATTGATGAAGGACCATTTCTCGGTTAGGCACATACGCGCCCCCAAATTCGGGTGAGCGCGGTGCCCCTAGGGGCTATATCGTAGCCCCACTGTCAAACTCCTATGGCTAAGTGAAAGTGATAAAGCATTATAGTCCGGTTGCCTAGTTTGCTGTGCTACCACCTCCTTTATAGGACCAAGACGTTGGATCAAGTGTGAAAACGCGCCTTTTTGCAAACACCCCCGCATTATATGCGTGGGGGATGAAGCCGAAGACTGCCATCTTTCAGGTTATATATACATATACATTAGCGACCGCATATGAGGTATTTTAATTCTTGAAAGGCACAAGTATAAAAAGCTCTTATATTCCATCAATACATTGTTACACAATAATACATGTTATTCAAACATAATATCCTTCGAGCACTGCGTCTCTATTAAACGAGCGCCCTGCAGAACTTCCTGAAAATAGTGCTCGACAGGTACTCGGCTTCCGTCTGAATCTTGGGATGCCACATCGGTGGCCTTCATCTCCGCCCAGTATGTCTTGACACGGGCAAGAGCCATCCGCGCACCCTCTATGCATGCCGACCTCCTCATTGCATTGATATGCGGCACCACACCAAGGAACTGCTGCACCAAGCTAAAATAACTCTTCGGCTTGGGCCTTTTCGGCCACAAAAGACTCACGACATCCTTCATGGCAAGTCCGGATAACCTATTCAGCTCCGCCCATTCGTCCAAGCGATCTGTTAATGGAAGTGGGCGCTCTGGATCATGGAACTGCGACCAAAAAAACCTTTTCCATTTCGTGATCCTTTTGATCTCGGAAGTGTTCGGCCGCGTCCGCGGCACTTGCCGCCAGGTCCAGATAAGCATCCTCCACACTCCACAGCCGGTCCAACTGAGCATATTTAGGATCCACGAATTTCCTCCGCAGCAGAAAGGGCTTTCCAGCCGCGATATCTCCGGCCTGACGCAGCTCCTCCTTCATAGCTCTCATCGCAGAGCAAGCATCCTTGGCCTCGGTAGTGGCCTTCTTCAGGTCCTCTTGCACCACTCGATCTTCTTTTTCAAGAATCTTGCAGCGGTCGGCAGCATTTTTTAACTTCACGGCCATCTCGGCCATTTCCTTCTTGCTTTGGCAATGAGCAGCCTGTTCGGCTTTTAGCTCTTCGGCCACCTTTAAGGCAGCTGCACCACTCTTTCTGGCCTGCTCCTTGGCTCGGGCGAGCTCCGCCCGAAGGTTCTCCATGGTAGCGGCACCATCTGCATCAAGCATACATGTTGTAAGGCACGGGCATCAAGCTCCCTTACTAGGTGTCCGCGGAGAAATTGCATACCTTGTGACTCGTCAAGTCGCTTATTGACAAGCGCAATGTCGGCATCAGCCACGTCAAGCTGCTGCTTTAGTTTGGCAAATTCATCAGTCCGGCTAGCCACCGGACCCTTCGCCACCTACATTGGAAGGGTGACACATTATACCTGGGATTATGATCCTCGGCGCGCTGTCATTTTTGACAACACACCGAGCCTCAGGGGCTACTATCTACATAGGGCGCATTTCATATGCGGAACTGTTAGAGGGTACATCATTTTGCGTACCTCAAAGCCTGTCAGTAAACTTCTGACGGTTTCGTGCAATCCGCTCTCAGCGGACGAAATACTTTCAATCACCGTACCCATTAACGCACGGTGATCTTCTAAGATAGACGCTCGCCCGAGCAGATCCTTCAGCTCCTCCGACCATACACCAGGTGGTGCCGGACTCGTCTGATGGCCTTTTTCGAAGGCCGGACGTGGAGAGCTTTGAGGGGACATATGACTGCCTTCCGGCCCCGCCGGACTCAAAGAAACCCTCCGCGACGACACCTCAGGGCCGCCCGCCTCGCAAGACGGTACGATAGGGGGAGGCGTTTCGCTCTCTATCATCTCCGGACAAAGATCCCCCGAAGATGAGCTCTGCAGAGAAGGGCTGAGATCCGAACTACAAGGTAAAATTTCGGTCGTCTTCATCAGAAATAGAGCAGGGATATCCTTTATTTTAAAATAAACTCCCCTTTTTACTTATGGCTCGGTAGAGGGTTGATCCCCTTGGGGGCATAATGCGGCCGAGGCATCTCTTGGCACAAGACCCTCTGACAAAGATTTCTTCCCCCGCTTTGAGACCATGGTCTCCGGGTCTTCAGAGGTGGTCCTCTTCTTCCCTTGGATGGAGGGATTCTTGATCCCTCCTCTCCTGACAGCCTCCTTCACGGAGGCGGTAGCTTCCTTGTTCCCCCCTTCACCCTCTTCCAAAGGCGCAACCTCTAGCATCCTGGTTAGCACGGGATCCGGCGTGGTCTCAGGAAGGGGGCCCGGACACCTGATTAACTTTGCTTTTGCTATCCACTCCGGTTCAAGGAACAACTCTTTTAAAGGGCAAATTCGTAATAAATACGGGATAGCGTGTTCGGGTACATGGCTACTTACTTGAGTATCCGGGCGATTGCAGCTCAGACCTGCGTCCTCGGTCAAGTCCGGACACATTGCTTGTGATCCGAAGAGAAGCTTGTACATCTCCACGGGCGTCATGCCCATAAAATGTTGGAGAGCTCATGGTCCCTCTGGGTTAAATTCCCACAGGCGGAGGGGGCGACGTTTGCAGGGCAGGATGCGACGAATCAGCATGACCTGCGCTACTACGACCAGAGTGATCTCTCTCTCTAGGAGGTCTCGAATGCGGCCCTGCAACAAGGGCACGCCCTTGGACGGCCCCCAGTCAAGTCCTTTATTGACCCATGACGCCAGCCACGGTGGAGGACCCGAGCAAAAGACAGGTGGCGCCACCCATTTGGTGCCCCTGGGAACTGTGATATAAAACCACTCTTGTTGCCATAGGCCGGGCTCCTCTTGAAAAGAGCCCTCGGGCCAGGGAGCATCAACATTCTTGCTTATAACAGCCCCTCCGCACTCTGCCTGCTGCCCCTTGATCATCTTCGGCTCCACCTTGAAGGTCTTGAGCCACAATCTGAAGTGAGGGGTAATGCGGAGGAGGGCTTCGCATACGACAATGAACGATGAGATGTGGAGGATGGACTCCGGATCCAAGTCATGAAATTCCAACCCATAATAAAACATGAGCCCCCTCACGAAAGGATCCTCGGGAAGCCTAGCCCCCGAAGAAAGTGAGACGCGAACACCATGCTTTTGCCAGGCTTGGGAGTGGGAATAACCTGCCCTTGGGCAGGCAGCCTATGTGAAATTTCGCTGATTAGGTACCTGGCATCTCTTAGCTTTAGCACGTCTTCTTCCCTAATGGAGGAAGGCATCCACCGGCCTTGCAGGTCAGAGCCGGACATCATCGAAGGTCCAAAGCGCCTGAATCTGGAGCTTTGGGTGTTGGAACTCGAGGCGAGGGGGGATTCGATTGAGATTGAAAGAAAGGACTGGAGCCTTGGTCTCTTTATAAAGAGGTTGAATACCAAGAGCCTTCCCCGTGACCGTTCGGGACTCGCCTTCGATAGAGGGGGCGTGCCAACGGGCACGATTGGGTTACCCACACCCGTATTGATGAGAATCCCAGAATAAGGGGACACGATCTCTGCCTTGACAAGACATGCCAAGGAAACCGCCTCGCTAAACACACTGAGGTGGGATAGTAAAAATGATACGAATAAAGGCTTGGAGATTGAACTTGTGTAAATATTATTCTCTCTATGGTGGTATGTGGAACTTATTTTGCAGAGCCGGACACTATCCTCGTGTTCAAAATCTTCTATGAAGTATTCGGAGGAGGAACCCGCCTTGCAATGCCGAAGACAATATGCGCGCCGGACTCGTCATCATTGAAGCCTGGTTCAGGGGCTACTGAGGGAGTCCTGGATTAGGGGGTGTCCGGATAGCTGAACTATCACCTTTGGCCGGACTCCTGGACTATGAAGATACAAGATTGAAGACTTCGTCCCGTGTCCGGATGGGACTTTCCTTGGCGTGGAAGGCAAGCTTGGCGATACGGATATGTAGATCTCCTACCATTGTAACCGACTCTATGTAACCCTAACCCTCTTCGGTGCCTATATAAACCGGAGGGTTTTAGTCCGTAGGACGAACAACAATCATACCATAGGCTAGCTTCTAGGGTTTAGCCTCTCTGATCTCGTGGTAGATCTACTCTTGTACTACCCATATCATCAATATTAATCAAGCAGGAGTAGGGTTTTACCTCCATTGAGAGGGCCCGAACCTGGGTAAAAACATCGTGTCCCTTGTCTCCTGTTACCATCCGCCTAGACGCACAGTTCGGGACCCCCTACCCGAGATCTGCCAGTTTTGACACCGACAACAGGCTTCTCCAAAAGTCTGTATGAAACCATATGCTTTGATCACACTATCAAAGCGTTTATTCCAACTCTGAGAGGCTTGCACCAGTCCATAAATGGATCGGTGGAGCTTGCACACTTTGTTAGCACCCTTTGGATCGATAAAACCTTCTGGTTGCATCATATACAACTCTTCTTCCAGAAATCCATTCAGGAATGCAGTTTTGACATCCATTTGTCAAATTTCATAATCATAAAATGCAGCAATTGCTAACATGATTCGGACAGACTTAAGCATCGCTACGGGTGAGAAAGTCTCATCGTAGTCAACTCCTTGAACTTGTTGAAAACCTTTCGCAACAAGTCAAGCTTTGTAAACAGTAACATTATCGTCTTCGTCAGTCTTCTTCTTAAAGATCCATTTATTTTCTATGGCTTGCCGATCATCGGGCAAGTCCATCAAAGTCCACACTTTGTTCTCATACATGGATTCCATCTCAGATTTCATGGCTTCAAGGAATCTGGGCTCATCATCGTTTCCTCATAGTTCGTAGGGTCATCATGGTCTAGTAACATGACTTCCAAAACATGATTACCGTACCACTCTGGTGTGGTTCTTACTTTGGAAGACCTACGAGGTTCGGTAGTAACTTGATATGAAGCTTCATGATCATCATCATTAGCTTCCTCACTAATTGGTGTAGGAATCACAAGAATTGATTTCTGTGATGAACTACTTTCCAATAAGGGAGAAGGTACAACTACCTCATCAAGTTCTACTTTCCTCCCACTCACTTCTTTTGAGAGAAACTCCTTCTCTAGAAAGGATCCATTCTTAGCAACAAAGATTTTGCCTTTGGATCTATGATAGAAGGTGTACCCAACAGTTTCCTTTTGGTATCCTATGAAGACGCACTTCTCCGATTTGGGTTCGAGCTTATCAGGTTGAAGCTTTTTCACATAAGCATCGCAACCCCAAACTTTAAGAAATGACAACTTTGGTTTCTTGCCAAACCATTCATAAGGCGTTGTCTCAACGGACTTTGATGGTGCCCTATTTAAAGTGAATGTAGTCGTCTCTAATACATAACCCCAAAACGATAGCGGTAAATCAGTAAGAGACATCATAGATCACACCATATCCAATAAAGTACGATTATGACGTTCAGACACACCATTTCGTTGTGGTGTTCCAGGTGGCGTTAATTGTGAAACTATCCCATGTTGTTTCAAATGAAGACCAAACTCGTAACTCAAATATTCTCCTCCATGATCAGATCGTAGAAACTTTATTTTCTTGTTACGATGATTTCCACTTCACTATGAAATTCTTTGAACTTTTCAAATGTTTCAGACTTATGTTTCATCAAGTAGATATAACCATATCTGCTCAAATCATCTGTGAAGGTAAGAAAATAACGATACCCACCACGATCTTCAATACTCATTGGACCGCATACATCGGTATGTATTATTTCCAACAAGTCAGTAGCCCATTCCATTGTTCTGAAGAACGGAGTTTTAGTCATCTTGCCCATGAGGCATGGTTCGCAAGCACCAAGTGATTCATAATCAAGTGATTCCAAAAGTCCATCAGCATGGAGTTTCTTCATGCGCTTTACACCGATATGACCCAAACGACAGTGCCACAAATAAGTTGCACTATCATTATTAAACTTATATCTTTTGGCTTCAACACTATGAATATGTGTATCACTACTATCGAGATTCAAAAAAAAAATTAGACCACTCAGTAGGGGTGCATGACCATAAAAGATATTACTCATATAAATAGAACAACCATTATTCTCTGATTTAAATGAATAACCATCTCGCATTAAACAAGATCCAGATATAATGTTCATGCTCAACACTGGCACCAAATAAAATTATTCAGGTCTAAAACTAATCCCGATGGTAGATGTAGAGGTAGCGTGCCGACCGTGATCACATCGACTTTGGAACCATTTCCCACGCGCATCGTCACCTCATCCTTAGCCAATCTTCGCTTAATCCGTAGACCCTGTTTCGAGTTGCAAATATGAGCAACAAAACCAGTATCAAATACCCAGGCGCTACTACGAGCATTAGTTAAGTACACATCAATAACATGTATATCAAATATACCTTTCACTTTGCCATTCTTCTTATCCGCCAAATACTTGGGGCAGTTCCGCTTCAAGTGACCAGTCCCTTTGCAATAGAAGCACTCAGTTTCAGGCTTAGGTCCAGACTTGGGTTTCTTCTCTTGAGCGGCAACCTTTTTGCCGTTCTTTTTGAAGTTCCCCTTCTTCCCTTTGCCCTTTTTCTTGAAACTAGTGGTCTTATTGAACATCAACACTTGATGTTCCTTTTTGATTTCTACCTCGGCGGCCTTTAGCATCGCGAAGATCTCGGGAATAGTTTTGTTCATCCCTTGCATATTATAGTTCATCACAAAGCCTTTATAGCTTGGTGGCAGTGATTGAAGAACTTTGTCAATGACACAATCAACTGGAAGATCAACTCCCAGTTGAGTCAAGTGATTATGGTACCCAGACATTCTGAGTATGTGTTCACTGACAAAACTATTCTCCTCCATTTTGCAGCTGTAGAACTTGTTGGAGACTTCATATCTCTCAACTCGGGCATTTTCTTGAAATATTAACTTCAACTCTTGGAACATCTCATATGCTCCATGACGTTCAAAACGTCTTTGAAGTCCCGATTCTAAGCCGTAAAGCATAGCACACTGAACTATCGAGTAGTCATCAGCTTTGCTTTGTCAGACGTTCTTAACGTCATTAGTAGCATCTGCAGCAGGGCTGGCACCCAGCGGTGCTTCTAGGACATAATTCTTTTGTGCAACAATGAGGATAATCCTCAAGTTATGAACCCAGTTCGTGTAGTTTCTGCCATCATCTTTCAACCTAGCTTTCTCTAGGAACGCATTAAAATTCAAAGGAACGGCAGCATGTGCCATTGATCTACAACAACATAGACATGCAAAATACTATCAGGTACTAAGTTCATGATAAATTAAAGTTCAATTAATCATATTACTAAAGAACTCCCACTTAGATAGACATCCCTCTAATCATCTAAGTGATCATGTGATCCAAATCAACTAAACCATGTCCGATCATCACGTGAGATGGGGTAGTTTTCAATGGTGAACATCACTATGTTGATCATATCTACTATATGATTCACGCACTACAAGATACCTGTTATCTATGATGGATTTCTGGTGACGGTTTCAGAAACCGTCACTCATGGTATTCCATCGATGATGGTTAGCCTAGATCCATCATGGATCGTGCACAGGACGATGGCCCCTGAAAACTAGTGACAGTTTTATGACAAATGTTGTCTCATTGTCATGATCCCAATATGTAAATCGTCATGGATTTACCGGGCTTCTGTTCATTTTTTACTCCATCTGAACAGTCATGAATTTCAGTCTTTGATGTGTCATCTCACGATAGGCCACGTTATCGAAGTGCTTCCGGCCCAACCTGTTAGGTTGATATGGGATGCAAATCTCAGGTTGTCATAGGACCCGGACTGGTCGGTTTGCCGTGGACCCAATCATCATGAGCCCTTGTTTTTTTGTTTTTTCTTCATAATGTTCAAGATTTCAAACAAAAATTCTAATTTGAAAATCTTCATGAATTCAAAAAATGTTATTGATTTCAAAAAAATGTTCATCAATTCAAAAAATGTTCACGAATTAAAGGTTTGTGATTTTCAAAAAATGTTCATTTATTAAAAAAATGTTCATGAGTTCATAAACATATTTATGAATTTAAAAATAAAAGATCTAAAATTTTCAATGGTATCTTATCTTGAACAAATGGATAAAGTAAAATTCATTTTGGGTATTGTATACGTTCTTTCTTCATAGTTACTGAATTTGAGGCGACCATGAATACAGAAGTAAGCTTGCTGCATATATGTTGTTTTCAGGGAGAAAAATACAAAGATGAAAGGAGTGCCACTACATCAACAAGAAGAAAGGGTACAGAGTCACCGTACAATCTGCAATTGTAGGTCAGGGTTCAAAGAGTGCTAATCATATCACAATGCTTACTTTTTTTTAGTAGATCCAATAGTACAATAATCAATAATTGTAAAGTCAGCCTAAAGAAAGGTAGAAGAATAATTTGACCTTAAAGCAACTAGTTTTTTTTCTGTATTATTCTTTGCTTCTTATATGAATCTGATCCACTTGGCAACCATTGAATGATTCATACATGGGTTCAATTTTTCAGGGTTGAGCGCAGCATGCTTATATTGTGTGCATCGTTGCTGGGCAGCAGAGCGCGTCGTATTCTATTCATGGATATGAATCCAAGCATTTTTGTTGTGGGTAGTTTGTGTCACTAGAGTGATTGTTGTTTCATATTTATGTTGGATCAGACCGTGTGTGATCTAAAGCTGGAACTTAATTTCTATCATCATATATGTGTTGTGATCTGTTGCTGGATTAGAATCTATATTGTTGTTCATATATAACAATTTTTTGGGGCTAAAGTTTCGGTATACCATTATGGGATGGTTTAGTTTTACAGTTTTGGTGGACTGGAACTGGGCTAAAATGTGCCGGTTAACCAGACCAAACTAGGCTGAATTGGCTGGCTAACCAGACCGAAACAAGCAGACATAGAAATTATGTATTGTTAAAAAAATGGGCTCAATGACGTGAACTTTTGGGTTGGGTGATGCACTATAGCTGGGCCGAAATTGGCTAGCAAACACAACAAAAATAAGCAAGCCCAACAATTGTATACTAGATCAGAAAATGCAATGGGCCGAAAAAGGCAAAGCTTAAATGGGCTGAAATTAGATAGGGCAACCAGACAAAATTAATGGGCTGGACTTGAGGAAACACGCTAATGGATCGGACTGGGCTGAAAATAGGAGGCCGAAAGTCTAATTGGGCCACATCTTGTAGGCTATCATGTCCATCTACGTGCCACGTCATGAAATTCTGTGACGGTTCGTGTTGTCACAAAGGCCTAGGCTGGGCTTAGGCCCTTGATGTCTACTACACAACCTTCTTCTTGTAGACGTTGTTGGGCCTGCAAGTGCACAGGTTTGTAGGACAGTAGCAAATTTCCCTCAAGTGGATGACCTAAGGTTTATCAATCCGTAGGAGGCGTAGGATGAAGATGGTCTCTCTCAAACAACCCTGCAACCAAATAACAGAGAGTCTCTTGTGTCCCCAACACACCCAATACAATGGCAAATTTTATAGGTGCACTAGTTCAGCGAAGAGATGAAGATACAAGTGCAAAATAGATGGTAGATATAGGTTCTTGTAATCTGAAATAATAAAAACAGCAAGGTAGCGAGCGGTAAAAGTGAGCGTAAATGGTATTGCAATGGTAGGAAACAAGGCCTAGGGTTCATACTTTCACTAGTGTAAGTTCTCTCAACAATGATAACATAGATAGAACATATGACAAGCCCTCAACATGCGACAAAGAGTCACTCCAAAGACACTAATAGCGGAGAACAAACATAGAGATTATGGTCGGGTACGAAACCACCATAAAGCTATTCTTTCGGATCGATCTATAAAAGAGTTCGTACTATAATAACTCCTTAAGATACAAATCAACCAAAACCCTAATGTCACCTAGCTACTCCATTGTCACCTCAAGTATCCGTGGGCATGATTATACGATATGCATCACACAATCTCAGATTCATCCAACCAACATAAAAGTACTTCAAAGAGTGCCCGAAAGCTACTACCGGAGAGTCAAGAACGTGTGCCAACCCCTATGCATAGGTTCCCAAGTGCCACGAAACCCGCAAGTTGATCACCAAAACATACATCAAGTGGATCAATAGAATAACCCATTGTCACCACGGTTATCCCACGCAAGACATACATCAAGTGTTCATAAAAGACTCAATCCGATAAAATAACTTCAAAGGGGAAACTCAATTCATCACAAGAGAGTAGAGGGGGAGAAACATCATAAGATCCAACTACAATAGCAAAGCTCGGGATACATCAAGATCGTGCCATAGAGGAACACGAGAGTGAACACGTGAGAGAGAGATCAAACACATAGCTACTGGTACATACCCTCAACCCCGAGGGTGAACTACTCCCTCCTCGTCATGGATAGTGCCTGGATGATGAAGATGGCCTCCGGTGATGGGATCCCCCTCTAGCAGGGTGCCGGAACGGGGTCCCGATTGGTTTTTGGTGGCTACAGAGGCTTGCGCCGGTGGAACTCCCGATCTATTTTCTGTTCTGAAAGTTTTAGGGTACATAGGTATATATGGGTGCAGGGAGAACGTTGGTGGAGCTACGGGGGCCCCACGAGGCAGGGGGGCACGCCCAGGGAGGAGGGCGCGCCCCCACCCTCATGAGCACCTCCCGTATCTTCTGACGTGGGGTCCAAGTCCATCAGGTGGGTTTCCTTCCAAAATAAACTTCTCCAGTTGATTTCGTTCCGTTTTGACTCCGTCTGATATTCCTTTTCCTCGAAACACTGAAATAGGCATAAAACAACAAATCTGGGTTGGGCCTCCGGTTAATAGGTTAGTCCCAAAAATAATATAAAAGTGGATAATAAAGCCCAGTATTGCCTAAAATAGTAGATAAAGTAGCATGGAGCAATCAAAAATTATAGATACATTGGAGATGTATCAAGCATCCCCAAGCTTAATTCCTGCTCATCCTCGAGTAGGTAAATGATAAAAAAGAATTTTTGATGCGGAGTGATACTTTGGCATAATTTCAATGTAAATCTTCTTAATTGTGATATGAATATTCAGATCCGAAAGATTCAAGACAAAAGTTCATATTGACACAAAAATAATAATACTTCAAGCATACTAATCAAAGCACTCATGTCTTCTCAAAATAACACGGCAAAAGAAAGTTCATCCCTACAAAATCATATAGTTAGGCTATGCTTCATTTTCGTCACACAAAGGTGTTCCCAACTTCTATACCCCCGATGACAAGCCAAGCAATTGTTTCATATTTAAATAATCTCAAACTTTTTCAACCTTCACGCAATACATGAGCGTGAGCCATGGATATAGCACTATGGGTGGAATAGCATATGATGATGGGGATTGTGTGGAGAAGACAAAAAAGGAGAAAGTCTCACATTGACGAGGCTAATCAACGGGCTATGGAGATGCCCATCAATTGATGTCAACATGAGGAGTAGGGATTGCCATGCAACGGATGCACTAGAGCTATGAATGCTCAACAAAAGAAAACTAGTGGGTGTGCATCCAACTTGCTTGCTCATGAATACCTAGGGCATTTGAGGAAGCCCATCATAGGAATATACAAGCCAAGTTCTATAATGAAAAATTCCCACTAGTATAAAAAGACGACTTTATGAGATTCACTAAATGAAAAACAAGGTCCTACTTTGAAGCACAATATATGAGACTCTCTACATGAAGAACAAGGTGCTACTTTGAAGCACAAGTGTGGAAAAAGAGATAGTAGCATTGCCCTTTTCTTTTCTTTTTTTTCTTTTTTTTTATTTTCTTTTTTTTGGGCCCCTTTTTTTTGGCCTTTCTCTTTTTTTGGGCAATGCTCTAATAATGATGATCATCACACTTCTATAAATTATAACACAAGGATTACAACTCGAAACTTAGAACAAGATATGACTCTATATGAATGCCTCCGGCGGTGTACCAGGATGGTGCAATGAATCAAGAGTGACATGTATAAAAAATAATGCATGGTGGCCACAAATACGATGTCAACTACAAGATCTTGCAATGGCAATATGACAAAAGTAATGCATGTCATGATGATGATGGTGGAAGTTGCATGGCAATATATCTCGGAATGGCTATGGAAATGCCATAATAGGTAGGTATGGTGGCTGTTTTGAGGAAGATATAAGGAGGTTTATGTGTGATAGAGCGTATCATATCACGGGTTTTGGATGCACCGGCGGAGTTTGCACCAACTCTCAAGGTGAGAAAGGGCAATGCACGGTACCGAAGAGGCTAGCAATGGCGGAAAGGTGAGAGTGCGTATAATCCATGGACTCAACATTATTCAAAAGAACTCATATACTTATTGCAAAAATTTAGAAGTCATCAAAAATTCAAGTACTATGCGCATGCTCCTAGGGGGATAGATTGGTAGGAAAAGACCATCGCTCGTCCCCGACCGCCACTCATAAGGATGCACAAGCCAGGTACACTTCATGTTTCAAATTTGTTACATAACTTTAACCATAGGTGCATGCTACGGGATTTGCAAACTTCAACACAAGTATTTCTCAAATTCATAATCACCCAACTAGCACGTCTTTGATATTATCACCTCCATATCTCAAAACAATTATCAAGCATCAAACTTATCTTAGTATTCAATTCACTCAAAAGAAAGTTTCACATATCTTGAATACCAAGTATATTAACATTAAGCAAACTACCATTCTATTAGTGACTCTCAAAATAATCTAAGTGAAGCATGAGAGATCAATAGTTTCTTTAAAACAAATCTACCACCGTGCTCTAAAAGATATAAGTGAAGCACTAGAGCAAACAACAAACTACTCCAAAAGATATAAGTGAAGCACATAGAGTATTCTAACAAATTCCAAATCATGTAAGACTCTCTCTCATTAAAGAATTTCAGATCTTGATACTTTATTCAAACAACAAGCAAAGCTAAAGAAAACTACAATGCAAGTATAGCACAACTCATGTGAAGAAGCAAAAACTTAGGCTCAACCGATACTAACCGATAGTTGTTGAAGAAGAAAGGTGGGATGCCTACCGGGACATCCCCAAGCTTAGATGCTTGAGACTTCTTGAAATAATATATTGGGGTGCCTTGGGCATCCCCAAGCTTGAACTTTTGTGTCTCCTTAATTCCTCTCATATCATGGTCTCTCTTTTTATCAAAAGCTTCATTCACAACAAACTCAACAAGAACTCGTGAGATAGGTTAGTATAAACCAATGCAAAACCTTATCATATTATACTGTAACAAATCACTAAAATTATTATTCAACATTGAATACTAAATGCCTCTGCATATTTAATACTCCTATCATCAAATAGAATCATTGAACAAGCAAACATATGCAAACAATGCAACCATAACAGCAATCTGTCAAAACAGTACAGTCTGTAAAGAATGCAAGAGTATCAATACTTCCCTGACTCCAAAAATTATGAACTAAAATTCCCACTGTAATAAATTTATCAGAGCTAAATATGCAAAAAGATTCAACGTTATAACATGCTCTGACTTTTCTAGGGAATTTTTGCAACAGCGGTAAACTTTCTGTTTTCAAACAGCAACATGCAAACTAGCAAAATAAGCATGGCAAGGGCTATCCTTGACTTTTTTATTGAACATAAAGATGCAAAACACTATTCTAACTAACAGCAATCAAAAACTAACAAAAGAAAATGACGCTCCAAGCAAAACACATATCATGTGGTGAATAAAAATATAGCTCCAAGTAAAGTTACCGATGAACGAAGACGAAAGAGGGGATGCCTTCCGGGGCATCCCCAAGCTTAGGCTCTTGGTTGTCCTTGAATATTACCTTGGGGTGACTTGGGCATCCCCAAGATTAGGCTCTTCCCACTCCTTATTCCATAGTCCATCGAATCCTTACCCAAAACTTGAAAACTTCAACCACACAAAACTTCAACACAAAACTCGTAAGCTCCGTTAGTATAAGAAAATAAAACCACCACTTAGGTACTGTAATTAACTCATTCTAAATTCATATTGGTGTAATATCTACTGTATTCTAACTTCTCTATGGTTCATACCACTTAATACTAGCCACAGATTCATCAAAATAAGCAAACAACACAATGAAAACAGAATCTGTCAAAAACAGAACAGTCTGTAGTAATCTGTATAAAACGTATACTTCTGGAACCCCAAAAATTATGAAATAAATTTCTGGACCTGAGAAATTTGTCTATTAATCATTTGCAAAAAGAATCAACCTAAAATCACTCTCCAGTAAAAAATGGCAGCTAATCTCATGAGCGCTAAAGTTTCTGTTTTTCACAGTAAGATCACATAAACTTCACCCAAGTCTTCCCAAAGGTTCTACTTGACACTTTATTGAAACAAAAGCTATAAAACATGATTACTACAGTAGCATAATCATGTGGACACACAAAAACAGTAAGGATAAATATTGGGTTGTCTCCCAATAAGCGCTTCTCTTTAATGCCTTTTAGCTAGGCATGATGATGGCAATGATGCTCACATCAAAGATAAGAATTGAAACATAACGGGAGCATCATGAAGCATATGACTAGCACATTTAAGTCTAACCCACTTCCTATGCATAGGGATTTTGTGAGCAAACAACTTATGGGAACAATAATCAACTAGCATAGGATGGCACAACAAGCATGACTTCAAGAATTTAAGCACATAGAGAGGAGACTTGACATTATTGCAATTCCTACAAGCATATGTTCCTCCCTCATAATAATTTTCAGTAGCATCATGAATGAATTCAACAATATAACCAGCACCTAAAGCATTCTTTTCATGATCTACAAGCATAGAAAATTTTCTACTCTCCACATAAGCAAACTTTTTCTTTATAGCATACGTATCATCACAATAATCATCATAGATAGGAGGCATGCTTTCATCATAGTAAATTTGCTCATCAAAGCTTGGGGGACAAAATATATCATATTCATCAAACATAGCTTCCCCAAACTTGTGGCTTTGCACATAATTAGCATCATGGATATTCAAGGAATTCATACTAACAACATTGCAATCATGCTCATCATATAAAAACATTCTATAGATTTCTTCTTCTAGTACTTGAGCACAATTATCCTTTCCATCATACTCACAAAAGATATTAAAAAGGTGAAGCGTATGAGACAAACTCAACTCCATTCTTTTAGTTTTCTTTTATAAACTAGACTAGTGCTAAAACAAGAAACAAAAAGATTCGATTGCAAGATCTAAAGATATACCTTCAAGCGCTAACCTCCCCGGCAACGGCGCCAGAAAAGAGCTTGATGTCTACTACACAACCTTCTTCTTGTAGACGTTGTTGGTCCTGCAAGTGCACAGGTTTGTAGGACAGTAGCAAATTTCCTCAAGTGGATGACCTAAGGTTTATCAATCCGTAGGAGGCGTAGGATGAAGATGGTCTCTCTCAAACAACCCTGCAACCAAATAACAAAGAGTCTCTTGTGTCCCCAACACACCCAATACAATGGCAAATTTTATAGGTGCACTAGTTCGGCGAAGATATGAAGATACAAGTGCAAAATAGATAGTAGATATAGGTTCTTGTAATCTGAAATAATAAAAACAGCAAGGTAGCGAGCGGTAAAAGTGAGCGTAAATGGTATTGCAATGGTAGGAAACAAGGCCTAGGGTTCATACTTTCACTAGTGTAAGTTCTCTCAACAATGATAACATAGATAGAACATATGACAAGCCCTCAACATGCGACAAAGAGTCACTCCAAAGACACTAATAGCGGAGAACAAACGTAGAGATTATGGTCGGGTACGAAACCACCACAAAGCTATTCTTTCGGATCGATCTATAAAAGAGTTCGTACTAGAATAACACCTTAAGATACAAATCAACCAAAACCCTAATGTCACCTAGCTACTCCATTGTCACCTCAAGTATCCGTGGGCATGTGTCACATCCCTAGTTCTGGCCTGTCCTATGCCTGCTTCCATCTGAGCATCATGTTTAAATTTTTGAAACCTGAACTGAGGAATTTTGGAAGCCTCAAAAACTTAAATAAAAGAAGGGCAAAAACCCTTCAAATCTCATACATTGCTCCAAAATGCTCTTCTTAAATGTTTGATAATTTTTGGTAAGGGTTCTGGTCCCAACCAAAATATTGAACATTTTTAAGGATTTATTTTTGGGACTTTGAATTTAAATCATTAGCTATTTGAATTTGAATTATATTCATATAACTAGAATATAATTTCAAATACCCCTGAAATATCTTATGAGCTTTTGGAAAAGTCCATATAGCAACATAAAAATATTCAGAGGAGCTTTTGGCATTGTTTGAATTATTTTAAATTCAAAACAGTGGCAAAAGATTAAATAAAAATAAAACAAACAGAACAATAAAACAGGAGAGAGAGGAAACCTACCTGGGCCACTTACCCGCAGCCTACCTGGCGCCACCAACCGGCCCAGCCGGCCCAGCCCATCTCCACCCCCTCCCCTGTCGTCTTCCTCCCTCGCCAGAAGGACAGAGGCGAGGCGTGGCGCGCGCCCGAGAGGCCTCGGCCACCTCCTGCTTCCTCCTCGACGCCCGGAGACGCCACGCACCTCCCTGCCTCTCTTCCTCACTCTCCCGCGTCCTCATCCTCTCCCTCTGGACCGCTCCCCCTCCTCTGGCTCTCTCTTTCCCTCTCTTCCTTTGATCCCCGAGCGCACCGCAGCACGCCGCCGAGCACCACCGCGGCCACCGCCTCCCCCTCGCCTCTCCGACGCGCCCCCGAGCTCCGCCGTGACGTCCCCGTCCCTACCATGAAGCCACAAGACGCCGGACGCCCTGGAGCGCCATCACCGACGCCATCTTCTTCCTCTGCACCGACGGCCATCGTCGCTTGATTCGCCGCCCACAGAGCGTCCCCGGCCTCGCCCTCGCGCTCGTTGGACTCGCGGTGAGCCGCTGAACCGTTCCCCTCTTCTTCCCATGCCGTTTGGCCGCTCTAGCCATTGCTTCCGCCGGACCCGAGAGCTCGCCGCCGTCGTGCCTCGTCACCGTCGTGGCCAGAGCCACCGTGGCTCAAAGCCGGGCACACCACCGTGCTCCAAACCTCACTAGGAGCACGTAGAACCCATCAGCTTCCCCTCCCGAGCACCACAACGCCAAACCCGCAGGTGCCCGAACTCCGGCCGCCGCCTTGGAGCTCGCTGCCGTCGACTCAGGCCACCCCAGCTCCTCCCGTTCGCTCCATTAGATGTGCTGCTTTGCCAGCTAGCCGTAGCCGCAAACCACGAGTAAAACGGTGCCCTGTAGCGCAAACCCGACGCGGACGCCACCGCGATCTGAGGTTGCCGGCGGTTAAACGCCGTCAGCTGACGTGGCGCTGTTTTAGTTAGCACTAATGACCACGCTAAACACCCCCACAACCACTGACAGTGGGCCCCACCCCTGGTCAAACCCCAGTCAGCGCTGGGTTTGACCGGGATTAGCTCCTGTGTCACTGACGTGTGGCCCCCACACGTCAGGTTTGACCTGGGGCGCCCAGTTGACCCTGCTGACGTCACTGTGACGTGGTGCTGACGCCATAATCATTTCTGGATTTAATATTATTCAGGAAATTCCAGAAAATGCCTAAAACTTCTAAAATTCATAGAAAATTAACCGTAACTCCAAATTAAATAAATTATATATGAAAAATTATCGGAAAAATTCAAGGAATCCATCTGTACCATTTTCATGCATGTCAGAACAACTTATAGCTGCTGTTTAGCACAAATCAATTAAATGGCATTTGAATAATCACATATGGAGTTTGAATTTGAATATTATATTCAAACCAACTTCATTTAATCTGTTGCTAGTTGCATTAGCTCAAAACACATTCATATTGCCATGTCATGAGCATGCATCATATTGTGCATTGCATTGATTGTGTTCCTTTCTGTGTTGCCGGTATTTGTCCCCTCTCGATAGACGCGATACCGATGATGTGATCGTTGACACTGATGAAGACTCAATGTTATCTTCAGAAGTGCCAGGCAAGCAAAACCCCCCTTGTTCATTCCGATACAATCCCACTCTCTCGCTCCTGCTCTCTTTTACTGCATTAGGACAACATCGATTCATCTGTTACTTGCTGCGGTAGCTGAACCCCTTTATCCTCTGCATGACCTGTCATTCCACAGTAATTAGATGAAACCCACTAGCATGAGTAGGAGTTGTTTGAGCCCTGATGTGCCTACTCATTCATGCTTGTTTGTCATGCCTGCTACTGCTTAGAGTTGAGTCAGGTCTGATTCATCCGGGATGAATCAGAGGTGTGTGAACGTGTCCTACGGTGTGTGAGCTAAGCGTGTGAACACGATTTGGTAAAGGTAGCGGTGAGAGGCCATGTAGGAGTACATGGTGGGTTGTCTCATTGCAGCCGTCCTCAGGAACTGAGTTCTGTGTTTGTGATCCATGATTCAGCTACTACCACGCATTGGGCCCGAAACCAATGGACCCTCTCGGCTTCTTAATCACCCTTGTCCTCTGTCCAGGAGTTGCAAGTAGTTTCTGGTGTTTGTAGTATGCTGGAGGCCGTGCGCAGCGCTGACCGTAGGGGTGGGCTGTGATGCGGTAGGCACGTGGCCGGGTAAACCGGGCGCCCGTTTGGTGTCACGGAACCCTGTTCACATCGTTTGGGGCTGTGAGCGAAACTCCGGCCGGATCTCTCATGGATGGAACCCGAATAGGCGATAAACCTAGACTAGAGACTCGAGTGATTAGGTAGGTCGTGGCCGACACCCACGTTGGGCTTCCGCTTGAAGGTTGCCGAGTACATGTCGTGTAAATGGCGGTAAGTGGTGAGAGCGTGTGTGAAGAAGTACACCCCTGCAGGGTTAACCTAATCTATTCGAATAGCCGTGTCCGCGGAAAAGGACTTCTGGGTTGCTTATATCAGTTCATAGACAAGTGAAAGTGGATACTCTAAAATACGCAAGATAAGCGTGAGTGCTATGGATGGCGTTCTCGTAGGGAGACGGGAGCGGATCCATAGTGGTGTATTGATATGGTGAATATGTGGACTCGTGTGCGCCACCTCAAAAGAGTTATTTGCAGTCGTAGTTCAGGATAGCCACCGAGTTAAAGCTGGCTTGCTGCAGTTAAACCCCACCATTCCTTTGTTGATAATGATGCATATGTAGATAGTTCTGATGTAAGTCTTGCTGGGTACATTTGTACTCACGTTTGCCTATTTTATGTTTTTGCAGAGAGACTTCGGTCTCACTAGTAGTTTCGCGTGGACTTCGACGTTTAGCTTGTTACCTCAGCTACGATCTTGTGCCTCGGCAGGATTGGTAGATAGTCAGGCTTCTCAGCCTTTTTCATTTATAGATGTCTGTACTCAGACATGTTAAGCTTCCGCATGTGCCTTGATTTGTATGCCCTGAATGTTGGGTCATGAGACCCCTGTTTGTAATATCTCGCTCCTCGGAGCCTATTGAATAAATACTTGAGTCGTGGAGTCATGTTGTGATGCCATGTTGTGTTTGCACATATCGAGCATATTGTGTGTATGTTATTGAAATGCTTGGTATGTGTGGGATCTGACTATCTAGTTGTTTATCCTTAGTAGCCTCTCTTACCGGGAAATGTCTCCTAGTGTTTCCACCGAGCCATGGTAGCTTGCTACTGCTCCGGAACACTTAGGCTGGCCGGCATGTGTCCTTCTTCGTTCCTGTGTCTGTCCCTTCGGGGAAATGTCACGCGATGAATACCGGAGTCCTGTTAGCCCGCTACAGCCCGGTTCACCGGAGTCCTGCTAGCCCAGTGCTACAGCCTGGATTCACTCGCTGATGACCGACACGTTCGATGCTGGGTCATGGATGCATGTCCCTGTAAGTTTGTGCCACTTTGGGTTTACGACTAGCCATGTCAGCCCGGGCTCCTTATCATATGGATGCTAGCGACACTGTCATATACGTGTGCCAAAAGACGCAAACGGTCCCGGGTAAAGGTAAGGCGACACCCGTGGGAATACCGTGCGTGAGGCCGCAAAGTGATATGAAGTGTTACATGCTAGATCTATGTGGCATTGAGTCGGGGTCCTGACAGCGTTGGTAAGAGCACGGCTTTGAGCTCGTGGGGCTCACAGGAAGCCCATGCGCAGCTCAGCTTGCCCAAAACCCCACCAGGGCCTCGCGCCCGTTACCACCCGAACTCCGGCGCCGCCGCGAGCTCCGTTCCGACGAGCCCCGGCGTTCCCGCAGCCTCCCACCTACCCCATCAGATGCGGGAGAGCCCGGGCTACGCCCCGGTGCCCCCAGCCGCCGCCTCCGTCGCCTTTAGCGCAAGTCCGGCGCGTTGCCGCCGCCATTTTGGTCGCCGCCGGCGTAAGTCCGGCGATGATGACGTGGGCATCATTAGCGGCTAACCTCCCCCCACACTAATCAACCCCCTAGGCCACTGACAGCGGGCCCCACCCCTGGTCAAACCCCAGTCAGCGCTGGGTTTGACCGGGATTAGCTCCTGTGTCACTGACGTGTGGCCCCCACACGTCAGATTTGACCTGGGGCGCCCAGTTGACCCTGCTGACGTCACTGTGACGTGGGGCTGACGCAATAAGTATTTTCTGGATTTAATTATATTCAGGAAATTTCAGAAAATGCCTAAAACTTCTAAAATTCATAGAAATTCAACCGTAACTCCAAATTAAATAAATTATATATGAAAAATTATCAGAAAAATTCAAGGAATCCATCTGTACCATTTTCATGCATGTTAGAACAACTTATAGCTGCTGTTTAGCACAAATCAATTAAATGGCATTTGAATAATCACATATGGAGTTTGAATTTGAATCTTGTATTCAAACCAACTTCATTTAATCTGTTGCTAGTTGCATTAGCCCAAAACACATTCATTTGCCATGTCATGATCATGCATCATATTGTGCCTTGCGTTGATTGTGTTCCCTTCTGTGTTGCCGGTATTTGTCCCCTCTCGATAGACGTGATACCGATGATGTGATCGTTGACACTGATGAAGACTCAATGTTATCTTCAGAAGTGCCAGGCAAGCAAAATCCCCTTGTTCATTCCGATACAATCCTACTCTCTCGCTCCTGCTCTCTTTTACTGCATTAGGACACCATCGATTCATCTGTTACTTGTTGCGGTAGCTGAACCCCTTTATCCTTTGCATGACCTATCATTGCCACAGTAAATAGATGAAACCCACTAGCATGAGTAGGAGTTGTTTGAGCCCTGTTGTGCCTACTCATTCATGCTTGTTTGTCATGCCTGCTACTGCTTAGAGTCGAGTCGGGTCTGATTCATCGGGGATGAATCAGAGGCGTGTGAACATGTCCTACTGTGTGTGAGCTAAGTGTGTGAACAGGATTTGGTAAAGGTAGCGGTGAGAGGCCATGTAGGAGTACATGGTGGGTTGTCTCATTGCAGCCGTCCTCAGGAACTGAGTTCTGTGTTTGTGATCCATGATTCAGCTACTACCACGCATTGGGCCCGAAACCAATGGACCCTCTCGGCTTCTTGATCACCCTTGTCCTCTGTCCAGGAGTTGCAAGTAGTTTCTGGTGTTTGTAGTATGCTGGAGGCCGTACGCAGCGCTGACCGTAGGGGTGGGCTGTGATGCGGTAGGTACGTGGCACGGTGTACCGGATGCCCGTTTGGTATCTCGGGAACCCTGTTCACATCGTTTGGGGCTGTGAGCGAAACTCCGGCCGGATCTCCTCATGGATGGAACCCGAATAGGCGATAAACCTGGACTAGAGACTCGAGTGTTTAGGTAGGCCGTGGCCGACACCCACGTTGGGCTTCCGCTTGAAGGTTGCCGAGTACATGTCGTGTAAACGGCGGTAAGTGGTGAGAGCGTGTGTGAAGAAGTACACCCCTGCAGGGTTAATATCATCTATTCGAATAGCCGTGTCCGCGGAAAAGGACTTCTGGGTTGCTTATATCAGTTCATAGACAAGTGAAAGTGGATACTCTAAAATACGCAAGATAAGCGTGAGTGCTATGGATGGCGTTCTCGTAGGGAGACGGGAGCGGATCCATAGTGGTGTATTGATATGGTGAATATGTGGACTCGTGTGCGCCACCTCAAAAGAGTTACTCGCAGTCGTAGTTCAGGATAGCCACCGAGTCAAAGCTGGCTTGCTGCAGTTAAACCCCACCATCCCCTTTGTTGATAATGATGCATATGTAGATAGTTCTGATGTAAGTCTTGCTGGGTACATTTGTACTCACGTTTGCCTATTTATGTTTTTACAGAGAGACTTCGGTCTCGCTAGTAGTTTTGCGTGGACTTCGACGTTTAGCTTGTTACCTCAGCTACGATCTTGTGCCCTCGGCAGTATCTGGCAGATAGTCAGGCTTCTCAGCCTTTTTCATTTATAGTGGTCTGTACTCAGACATGATAGTTTCCGCTTGTGCTTTGACTTGTATACTCTGAATGTTGGGTCATGAGACCTATGTTTGTAATATCTCGCTCCTCGGAGCCTAATGAATAAATACTTGATTTGTAGAGTCATGTTGTGATGCCATGTTGTATTTGCACATATCGAGCATATTGTGTGTATGTTATTGAAATGCTTGGTATGTGTGGGATCTGACCATCTAGTTGTTTATCTTTAGTAGCCTCTCTTACCGGGAAATGTCTCCTAGTGTTTCCACTGAGCCATGGTAGCTTGCTACTGCTCCGGAACACTTAGGCTGGCCGGCATGTGTCCTTCTTCGTTCCTGTGCCTGTCCCTTCGGGGAAATGTCACGCGATGAATACCGGAGTCCTGTTAGCCCGCTACAGCCCGGTTCACCGGAGTCCTGCTAGCCCAGTGCTACAGCCTGGATTCACTCGCTGATGACCGACACGTTCGATGCTGGGTCATGGATGCCTGTCCCTGTAAGTCTGTGCCACTTTGGGTTTACGACTAGCCATGTCAGCCCGGGCTCCTTATCATATGGATGCTAGCGACACTGTCATATACGTGTGCCAAAAGGCGCAAACGGTCCCGGGCAAAGGTAAGGCGACACCCGTGGAATACCGTGCGTGAGGCCGCAAAGTGATATGAGGTGTTACATGCTAGATCGATGTGGCATTGAGTCGGGGTCCTGACAGCGTTGGTATCAGAGCTTGACTGCCTGTAGGATTACCAAGCCAAACTGGTCGAAGTTGAGTCTAGAAATTCTTTAGTTATATGTAGGGGAATTGATTGTGGGATGGAACGTAAGGCTCTTTTACTCCTTATACCTCATGCCCTTCTGATCTGAGTCATCTTATCTTTCCTGCGGGGATTAAGAACTAGGCTATCTCTTCTTTCTATCAGGATCACGTGTTACTAATCAGTAGACTTATAAGATTGTTGAATTTAAGTCTCAGTTCAGTTCCTACTACTTCAGTATGTTAATTGTTGATCTTGGAACCTTGATATTGTGCTTCTGAGTGGTTATGCCACCATTTTTGTGAATGTCTCAAATCTTTTCTGAGCATTTACAGCCGTTATGCTGCCCGAGTCATCCCAAGTTTCTAAGTAGTCTGATGCATCTGCAAATCCTTTCTTCCCGTTTTAATGTTCCCATGGGCCAGATTAACCACACTAATCAGTGAGTTGAGGTACTCCGTTACCTTGACATATATGTTGGAGATATTATTATGACCCTAGGTGTCTTAGGGGATCATCTAGTAATTTAGCCATGATTTGTGTTCCCAGTGTGATGATTCTGGCCATCATTCTCGAAAGCATCCCGTGATGCTACTTAGTAATAGGTATTCTCTTCCTGGGTTCTTGAACCCGAGATTCACTCTACCTACTTCATGTTGATAGTAATTGCTAGTGCCTTTAGGATATTAGTAACCTTTGCGATAGTCCTTGAAGTCCGTGGTATCTTCTTCTTCCAAATACCATGAACTACTTATGGCAGAAGTTCCTCGTTGAACTGAAATATCACAACAGGATTATTCTTGATGAGTTCTCCATTATATATTGTGGCTCTGCCAGTTCTACCTTTCTGCATGGGTTATCCGGAAGAAATATGTTGAACTTCGTTCGACATGCTAATCCATGCATCCACAACTCAGAAAATCATATGTTCTTTTGAGTTGTCCCATCTTAGTTGTTTCTGACCTTCGTCTATCAATTGATAGTCAAGAGTATGCGTGTATTCGTTCGTCGATGCCTATTACCCTTGTGGTCCGCCAAGCCATTCTATTTCAGAATGAATAGGAGAAACAAACTCCAGAATCTCATCCATATCTAGGTTGGGTCAAAGAAGTTGTGCTCCGCAGAACAAATTGCTAATCCAGCTTTTGTTCTGCTCTACCTTGGAGTATTACATATTTTATATCGAGATTGTTATAGGAATTGCACACCATCCTATGAACTCTTGGTACAGTGATACTTCTTGCCATCATTGTTCATTCCTCGGTTCCTGTGTTATTGTAACCGGAATGCCGACAAATGAATCATGGCGTGTGAAATCAATACTGCTAGCAACTCTGTTGCTTGGTAGTTAAAGGATAATAATTTCATTCTTAGCGTGTTGGTTCTTGAATCATCATTCTAAGACTGATTGTGCTATCTAGTCCTTATTTCCGGTGCACCCTTCGATCAATGAGTTAGGATTGTGTCAAGTCCTCACTCATTTGATCATATCATCTTGCCCTGAAAAGCAAGATTGTTCTCGATCTTAGTAACATATCGGTGGTTCGTGATTTTCCGAATATCTTCTCGAAAGTATCACCAGGTTGTCACCTGACTGTTATGTTAAGCTCGTGATCAAGTTGGTTTATCCTGTAAACCACCCTTTCTCCAAGAATCCGTGTTGGATACCCCTGAGCTAGTTGGTTAAGCTATGCATCAACTTGGAGAGTTGGAAGATAGAAGCTTGTCCGATATAGTTCATTATAAGGGATGCCTTGTATGTGTGTTGAAGAAAGTTGATATTTTCATCGACTGAACCTCGTGATCAGTTAATGGACCTATCATTTTATCCAACCTTTGATTGGAGTATGGGCTATCATCCAATCAGACCAGAACCAACGATATTCGTAATGTTGTCTTACTCGTGGTTGATCCCTCGAGTATACACCATTATATCTTTTGGGTCTGACCCATGCTATCACTTGTTCACTTAACTATGGAATTCCTTTTAAAAGGAAACCCAGATGAATTGTTGTTGAGTCCATTGACAATATCCTTATCTCCTCCATGATTTTGTTGGACATTAAGCTAGTGTTGGAAACTTTTGAAAGCATTTTCTTCATGCTAGCTCATGAAGTATTTGTTTGATGAAAGGAGTGACTTCCTCTTATACACGTGCATTTGGTGAAAGTTGCCGCCGTGAATTTGAGAAAGTTAGTTTTGCTTCCTCTGGAATCATCCCAAGTCAGTCATGCATACGTGCGAAGTATTCTGTGGTCTGGAGATTTGCAACCTCCATTCTATATGTATATCCTAGCACACCAAGCCACTGATTGACTTGTTCAAGGAAAAGAAGTCTATGCTTGGGATCTAATCCATGGACTTGCGTAAAGACTTCGATATCCTCGATTATGGTTCCCCACCCGAACTCGGTAGTGTTTTATTATAAGACTACTTTGTGGTCATGCTTGTCTTGGACAACATGTTCACATGTTTATGGCAGAACCAGCTCATGTTTTGGAGCTTGCTATCGTAGTTCATCTCCCGAGAATCTCACAACGCCGTCTCATCGATTTGTGTTGTAAACTTTCATTTTTCTTTCTAGACTTGATGAGTCTGGAATATTCTGACACCAACCAGATCTGAATCTCAGGCAGATGTGATGGTTGGAACATTTCCCAAGAACTATAATATTGGTCTCGCGATAACCGGTAAAGTGGATGTCGTGGCCAACACACCCAACCGGAAGACCTCCTGTTGTAGTATCTTGATTTGAGGAAGTTGGCCACCTCCCCATAGGGATTTCGTAGGATTTACTCCCTAGTTGCCCTATGGATTTCTGTGTTCCGAAGTCCGACCTTTTTACTTGATGTTCTAGATATAAAACCATATCTATGAATGGGTTACACTAGCACATCAAGGAGAACATTAGAAGCGGAGTGCTAAATGTCTCTCAGTCGATCATCCAGATTTCGTTCCCTTGGCCTCGCTAAGGTGAAATCTGAGAAAGTGTTATCCTCCTTTGCATCTGCATCGTCCATCGCTATTCATCATGGTAGTATGTTGTGTTGTCAGCACCCTTGACACGGATGTTGATAAAACCTTGATGATTGTGGAAATGCTCAAGTTCTTGAGAGCACGCACAAGCGCTACGTGTTATCATCGGCTCTAATTGGGATGCTCTCAGTTCCCTCGGCAATGCTATGACCTTCTCAATCAGTGAATTCACTCTCTATTGTTGGGTTCTTCCCCAGTTACCAGAATCATTCCCAGCATTTGCATTTTGTTCCTAGCTTGCACCACCAATGTGTCATTCTACCATGGGTCTCTTCCATTTCCGGTGATAAGCAAATTCATCCATTACGTTGTCTTCAACAAGGTAATCCACATCATCCAAGTTTGAGTATGCCATTCTACCGACCCCCTCCAAAACGATCGCTCGAGAATTGTCTTAGGCTGGTTTAAAGAGTTTCAATGATCTCTGAATCAAAAGTAATTCTTTTTGCCACTTAAGGGGATATCTCTACGAGTCACCTTCCCTAAGGTGTATCGTTATGGTATCATGGCAACTCAACTCCTCGCTACGTTGACAATCGTTTACCACCTTCTTAAGCGTGAAATTGTTGTCTACCTAGTGAACCTTCGTCATCCGTTTCTTTCCACCCCTCTTGATGTGTATCTCGTGTCTCAACCCGAGAGATGGTCCTATGTCTCATTCCGTGAGTTGTTCGATCTTCGAGAAGATCGACCCTTCTAGAGTCTCCTTCTTCCCTCCATGTCATGTTGACAGGATTTCTCAGAGCAGGACTTCAAGACAATGACGGTGTTTAAATCAACGTTCATTTGAAGTGCACCCTGGATCATGAAGATTATACTAGTTTGCGTTTTCCCTTCGTCTTACCCTACCCTTGAATCTCGGGTCGAGATTCTTGTTTAGTGGGGGTGAGTTGTCACATCCCTAGTTCTGGCCTGTCCTATGCCTGCTTCCATCTGAGCATCATGTTTAAATTTTTGAAACCTGAACTGAGGAATTTTGGAAGCCTCAAAAACTTAAATAAAAGAAGGGCAAAAACCCTTCAAATCTCATTCATTGCTCCAAAATGCTCTTCTTAAATGTTTGATAATTTTTGGTAAGGGTTCTGGTCCCAACCAAAATATTGAACATTTTTAAGGATTTATTTTTGGGACTTTGAATTTAAATCATTAGCTATTTGAATTTGAATTATATTCATATAACTAGAATATAATTTCAAATACCCCTGAAATATCTTATGAGCTTTTGGAAAAGTCCATATAGCAAAATAAAAATATTCAGAGGAGCTTTTGGCATTGTTTGAATTATTTTAAATTCAAAACAGTGGCAAAAGATTAAATAAAAATAAAACAAACAGAACAATAAAACAGGAGAGAGAGGAAACCTACCTGGGCCACTTACCCGCAGCCTACCTGGCGCCACCAACCGGCCCAGCCGGCCCAGCCCATCTCCACCCCTCCCCTGTCGTCTTCCTCCCTCGCCAGAAGGACAGAGGCGAGGCGTGGCGCGCGCCCGAGAGGCCTCGGCCACCTCCTGCTTCCTCCTCGACGCCCGGAGACGCCACGCACCTCCCTGCCTCTCTTCCTCACTCTCCCGCGTCCTCATCCTCTCCCTCTGGACCGCTCCCCCTCCTCTGGCTCTCTCTTTCCCTCTCTTCCTGTGATCCCCGAGCGCACCGCAGCACGCCGCCGAGCACCACCGCGGCCACCGCCTCCCCCTCGCCTCTCCGACGCGCCCCCGAGCTCCGCCGTGACGTCCCCGTCCCTACCACGAAGCCACAAGACGCCGGACGCCCTGGAGCGCCGTCACCGACGCCATCTTCTTCCTCTGCACCGACGGCCGTCGTCGCTTGATTCGCCGCCCACAGAGCGTCCCCGGCCTCGCCCTCGCGCTCGTTGGACTCGCGGTGAGCCGCTGAACCGTTCCCCTCTTCTTCCCATGCCGTTTGGCCGCTCTAGCCATTGCTTCCGCCGGACCCGAGAGCTCGCCGCCGTCGTGCCTCGTCACCGTCGTGGCCAGAGCCACCGTGGCTCAAAGCCGGGCACACCACCGTGCTCCAAACCTCACTAGGAGCACGTAGAACCCATCAGCTTCCCCTCCCGAGCACCACAACGCCAAACCCGCAGGTGCCCGAACTCCGGCCGCCGCCTTGGAGCTCGCCGCCGTCGACTCAGGCCACCCCAGCTCCTCCCGTTCGCTCCATTAGATGCGCTGCTTTGCCAGCTAGCCGTAGCCGCAAACCACGAGTAAAACGGTGCCCTGTAGCGCAAACCCGACGCGGACGCCGCCGCGATCTGAGGTTGCCGACGGTTAAATGCCGGCAGCTGACGTGGCGCTGTTTTAGTTAGCACTAATGACCACGCTAAACACCCCCACAGCCACTGACAGTGGGCCCCACCCCTGGTCAAACCCCAGTCAGCGCTGGGTTTGACCGGGATTAGCTCCTGTGTCACTGACGTGTGGCCCCCACACGTCAGGTTTGACCTGGGGCGCCCAGTTGACCCTGCTGACGTCACTGTGACGTGGTGCTGACGCCATAATCATTTCTGGATTTAATATTATTCAGGAAATTCCAGAAAATGCCTAAAACTTCTAAAATTCATAGAAAATTAACCGTAACTCCAAATTAAATAAATTATATATGAAAAATTATCGGAAAAATTCAAGGAATCCATCTGTACCATTTTCATGCATGTCAGAACAACTTATAGCTGCTGTTTAGCACAAATCAATTAAATGGCATTTGAATAATCACATATGGAGTTTGAATTTGAATATTATATTCAAACCAACTTCATTTAATCTGTTGCTAGTTGCATTAGCTCAAAACACATTCATATTGCCATGTCATGAGCATGCATCATATTGTGCATTGCATTGATTGTGTTCCTTTCTGTGTTGCCGGTATTTGTCCCCTCTCGATAGACGCGATACCGATGATGTGATCGTTGACACTGATGAAGACTCAATGTTATCTTCAGAAGTGCCAGGCAAGCAAAACCCCCCTTGTTCATTCCGATACAATCCCACTCTCTCGCTCCTGCTCTCTTTTACTGCATTAGGACAACATCGATTCATCTGTTACTTGCTGCGGTAGCTGAACCCCTTTATCCTCTGCATGACCTGTCATTCCACAGTAATTAGATGAAACCCACTAGCATGAGTAGGAGTTGTTTGAGCCCTGATGTGCCTACTCATTCATGCTTGTTTGTCATGCCTGCTACTGCTTAGAGTTGAGTCAGGTCTGATTCATCCGGGATGAATCAGAGGTGTGTGAACATGTCCTACTGTGTGTGAGCTAAGTGTGTGAACACGATTTGGTAAAGGTAGCGGTGAGAGGCCATGTAGGAGTACATGGTGGGTTGTCTCATTGCAGCCGTCCTCAGGAACTGAGTTCTGTGTTTGTGATCCATGATTCAGCTACTACCACACATTGGGCCCGAAACCAATGGACCCTCTCGGCTTCTTAATCACCCTTGTCCTCTGTCCAGGAGTTGCAAGTAGTTTCTGGTGTTTGTAGTATGCTGGAGGCCGTGCGCAGCGCTGACCGTAGGGGTGGGCTGTGATGCGGTAGGCACGTGGCCGGGTAAACCGGGCGCCCGTTTGGTGTCACGGAACCCTGTTCACATCGTTTGGGGCTGTGAGCGAAACTCCGGCCGGATCTCCTCATGGATGGAACCCGAATAGGCGATAAACCTGGACTAGAGACTCGAGTGATTAGGTAGGTCGTGGCCGACACCCACGTTGGGCTTCCGCTTGAAGGTTGCCGAGTACATGTCGTGTAAACGGCGGTAAGTGGTGAGAGCGTGTGTGAAGAAGTACACCCCTGCAGGGTTAACCTAATCTATTCGAATAGCCGTGTCCGTGAAAAAGGACTTCTGGGTTGCTTATATCAGTTCATAGACAAGTGAAAGTGGATACTCTAAAATACGCAAGATAAGCGTGAGTGCTATGGATGGCGTTCTCGTAGGGAGACGGGAGCGGATCCATAGTGGTGTATTGATATGGTGAATATGTGGACTCGTGTGCGCCACCTCAAAAGAGTTATTTGCAGTCGTAGTTCAGGATAGCCACCGAGTTAAAGCTGGCTTGCTGCAGTTAAACCCCACCATTCCTTTGTTGATAATGATGCATATGTAGATAGTTCTGATGTAAGTCTTGCTGGGTACATTTGTACTCATGTTTGCCTATTTTATGTTTTTGCAGAGAGATTTCGGTCTCACTAGTAGTTTCACGTGGACTTCGACGTTTAGCTTGTTACCTCAGCTATGATCTTGTGCCTCGGCAGGATTGGTAGATAGTCAGGCTTCTCAGCCTTTTTCATTTATAGATGTCTGTACTCAGACATGTTAAGCTTCCGCATGTGCCTTGATTTGTATGCCCTGAATGTTGGGTCATGAGACCCCTGTTTGTAATATCTCGCTCCTCGGAGCCTATTGAATAAATACTTGAGTCGTGGAGTCATGTTGTGATGCCATGTTGTGTTTGCACATATCGAGCATATTGTGTGTATGTTATTGAAATGCTTGGTATGTGTGGGATCTGACTATCTAGTTGTTTATCCTTAGTAGCCTCTCTTACCGGGAAATGTCTCCTAGTGTTTCCACCGAGCCATGGTAGCTTGCTACTGCTCCGGAACACTTAGGCTGGCCGGCATGTGTCCTTCTTCGTTCCTGTGTCTGTCCCTTCGGGGAAATGTCACGCGATGAATACCGGAGTCCTATTAGCCCGCTACAGCCCGGTTCACCGGAGTCCTGCTAGCCCAGTGCTACAGCCTGGATTCACTCGCTGATGACCGACACGTTCGATGCTGGGTCATGGATGCCTGTCCTTGTAAGTCTGTGCCACTTTGGGTTTACGACTAGCCATGTCAGCCCGGGCTCCTTATCATATGGATGCTAGCGACACTGTCATATACGTGTGCCAAAAGGCGCAAACGGTCCCGGGCAAAGGTAAGGCGACACCCGTGGAATACCGTGCGTGAGGCCGCAAAGTGATACGAGGTGTTACATGCTAGATCGATGTGGCATTGAGTCGGGGTCCTGACAGCATGATTATACGATATGCATCACACAATCTCAGATTCATCCAACCAACATAAAAGTACTTCAAAGAGTGCCCCAAAGCTACTACCGGAGAGTCAAGAACGTGTGCCAACCCCTATGCATAGGTTCCCAAGTGCCACGAAACCCACAAGTTGATCACCAAAACATACATCAAGTGGATCAATAGAATAATCCATTGTCACCACAGTTATCCCACGCAAGACATACATCAAGTGTTCATAAAAGACTCAATCCGATAAAATAACTTCAAAGGGGAAACTCAATTCATCACAAGAGAGTAGAGGGGGAGAAACATCATAAGATCCAACTACAATAGCAAAGCTCGGGATATATCAAGATCGTGCCATAGAGGAACACGAGAGAGAACACGTGAGAGAACACGTGAGTGAGAGATCAAACACATAGCTACTGGTACATACCCTCAGCCCCGAGGGTGAACTACTCCCTCCTCGTCATGGATAGTGCCTGGATGATGAAGATGGCCTCCGGTGATGGGATCCCCCTCCGGCAGGGTGCCAGAACGGGGTCCCGATCGGTTTTTGGTGGCTACAGAGGCTTGCGGCGGTGGAACTCCCGATCTATTTTCTGTTCTGAAAGTTTTAGGGTACGTAGGTGAAAGAACATGCGGTGCCCCCATGTTTGGTTTTGGCAATTGATGACAATCTCTATGGACTAATGGTTGCCTTGAGTTATATTTGAAGGGTTTGTCCATAGGCTTTTCTTGGAGTCCATTTGTTGGTTTCAAGGAGAGTTTGTGATGACCAAGGTGCTATTAAGGAATTATCCAAAGATTGGTCTTATGAGTATTGAGCTTATAGCAAGCATGTCTTGAAGAAGAAGAGTGTGTGATCATTCATGTTTACCTTTAAGACATCATCCAAATGAAGAGAGTTGGAAAGATTCAAGGTTGATCAAGACTAAGTCAAAGAATGAATCAAGTTGTTCAACACACAAAGCATAGAAGATGTACCGAGAGGGATCAAGCGATCCCATGGTATGGTAAGCATGGTCAATTACGCTTTGTGTACTAACCCATGGTCTTCGTGAGAGTTCTTTGTGGGGTTAGGTTGCGGTGTGCAAGTTCAAGTAGGATCATCACGAAGAGATCATATGCTTGAAGCTTGCCGTCCATTGTGGCGACAATGGACTTGTGAAGATGTGCAGAAGAGTGGCTCACCCATAGTGGAGTATGGGGGAGCAATCTACTAGTCTTCATCGAGCCAACACAATCAAGAAAGGTGGTCCATCTTGAGGAGGAGAAGATCGTCATCATCTAGCTCAAGTGGATCATGTGCAAGGCAAAGGTTTGCCCTTGATAGGTTTTCTATTTCACCGGTCTCACGGTAGTTGTGGGAGACCGGGTTATAGGATCGATTGCCGTATTATCAAGGGGGGCTCTCGATGAGTTGCTTGATCGTATCGCTCGTAGAGAGCTCAAACCATTGCATCCTTGCATCATCTTTATTGGTTCTTGTTTGGTTCTTCTCCTTGTGAGATTTGGAGCTTATGGTCATTGTTATGACAAGCTCGATTTCATAAAAAACGGAGTTCACATGCATCCACTTTGATGTTTTCGATGTTGGAGGGTATGCCGGTTCTTCTCTGTTGGTGGTGTCACTCCTTTGTTTGCTAAGCATACCTCCCCTGCCTCATCTTACTATAACCTTGTTGTCTTTTTTTGATGCTACTCGTTGTCTTGTTTCAAACAAGCTTGAGTTTGCTCAATTCGGAGCTCATTTGCAGAAGTTATGGCAGTTCTGGTTTCCTTGGAGTATTCTTTGTTTTCACGGTAGTGGCTTAAGGATGGCGCCAGCGGTAGTACCGCGGTCCACAGCGGTAGTACCACCGAAGCACTCAAGCGGTAGTACCACTCCCAGAGCGGTAGTACCGCTATCCGAGCGGTAGTACCGCTTGTGGTCTTCGGCCGTAGTACCGCAGTGGTTCCGAGCTACTACCGCCTCGATTCGAGACCGTCGTTTTTCGTGTCGGGTTTTACGGTACTAAGTGCGGTAGTAGTGGCGGTAGTACCGCTCCAAGCGGTAGTACCGCGCCTACTCCCACGGTAGTACCGCGCCTACTCTCACGGTAGTACCGCTCTGGGGCCAGGGCCCTGCCCTCCTTGTCAGTGCGGCAGTACCCCTGGGTGGGAGCGGTAGTACCGCCCTCAGCGGTAGTACCGCCCTGCCCAAGCGGTAGTACCGCTCTGTGCGTGGCTGTTCAGTGGGGTAACGGTTGGATTGGTTCCCCCACTATATAAAGGGGTCTTCTTCCCCTATGAACCTTATCCCTTGAGCTCGTGTTCTTCCCCCATTGTTGACCTTCTCCGAGCTTGCTAACTCTCAATCCCTCCATGGATTCTTGCTAGTTTTTGAGGGAAAAGAGAGAGGAGATCTAGATCCACGTTTCCACCAATCACTTTCCCCTCTAAGTGAGGGGAACCCCTTGGATCTAGATCTTGGAGTTCTTCGTGTTCTTCTTTCGTTCTTCCTCTCTTTTTCCTCCCTAGCATTAGTTGCTTTGGTGGGATTTGGGAGAGAAGGACTTGGGCACTCCTGTGCCCTTGCCATTGCATTTGGTGCATCGGGTTGAGTTCTCCACGTGATACGTGGAAGTTACAAGTTGAGAAGCTTATTTCTCTTGGGTGCTTGGTGCCCTTGAGCTTGTTCCTCTTGGGTGCTTGGGAGCCCTAGACGGTTGGTGGTGTTCGGAGCTCAATCATTGTGGTGTAAAGCTCCGGGCAAGCATCGGGGTCTCTAATTAGGTTGTGGAGATCGCCTCGAGCAATTTGACGGGTACCGGTGACCGCCCCCAAGGGTTGCCAAAGTGTACGGGTCCAGTGACCGCCCCAAGGGTTGCCATTTGTACGGGTTCGGTGACCGCCCTCAAGGGTCCCTTAGTGGAATCACGACATCTTGCATTGTGCGAGGGCATGAGGAGATTACGGTGGCCCTAGTGGCTTCTTGGGGAGCATTGTGCCTCCACACCGCTCCAAACGGAGATTAGCATCCGCAAGGGTGTGAACTTCGGGATACATCGTCGTATCCGCGTGCCTCGATTATCTCTTACCCGAGCCCTTTACTTATGCACTTTACTTTGTGATAGCCATATTGTTCTTTGTCATATATCTTGCTATCACATAGTTGCTTATATTGCTTAGCATAAGTTGTTGGTGCACATAGGTGAGCCTAGTTGTTTTAGGTTTTGTGCTTGACAAATTAACCGCTAGGTTTATTTCGCATTTGGTCAATCCTAAACCGTAATTATTTTAAAACACCTATTCACCCCCCTCTAGGCGACATCCACGATCTTTCAGTAGGTATATATGGGTGCAGGGAGAACGTCGGTGGAGCTACGGGGGGCCCACGAGGCAGGGGGGCGTGCCCAGGGGGAGGGCGCGCCCCCCCACCGTCGTGAGCACCTCCCGTATCTTCTGACATGGGGTCCAAGTCCATCAGGTGGGTTTCCTTCCAAAAATAACTTCTCCAGTTGATTTCGTCCCGTTTTGACTCCGTCTGATATTCCTTTTCCTCGAAACACTGAAATAGGCATAAAACAGCAAATCTGGGCTGGGCCTCTGGTTAATAGGTTAGTCCCAAAATAATATAAAAGTGGATAATAAAGCCCAATATTGCCTAAAATAGTAGATAAAGTAGCATGGAGCAATCAAAAATTATAGATACGTTGGAGACGTATCAGCCCTACCCGAACTGGATGGGCTCATGGTTGATCTGTGACCACCAAGGATCGTCATGGGTCAGCATAATTTGTGAGGATTTCGGCCCTTCGTCATGAAGACCAATCTATGACAGGGAATATATGATGGTTTTCAAAAATGTCATCAATGGGCATTTGTGATAGTTTGGCAGCAATCTGTGATGGTTCAGGGCCGTCATGGATCAACAACATTTTTGTAGTGACGTTCGACCTTTCAGTCTTAGTGTTCCGAGGCCATATCTGCATATGCTATGCTCATCAAGTTTAACCCGAGTATTCTGCGTGTGCAAAACTGGCTTGCACCCGTTGAATGTGAACATAGAGCTTATCACACCCGATCATCACGTGGTGTCTCGGCACGATGAACTGTAGCAACGGTGCATACTCAGGGAGAACACTTGTACCTTGAAATTTAGTAAGGGATCATCTTATAATGCTACCGACGTTCTAAGCAAAATAAGATGCATATAGGATAAACATCACATGCAATAAAAATATGTGACATGATATGGCCATCATCATCTTGTGCTCATGATCTCCATCATCGAAGCATCATCATGATCTCCATCGTCACTGACGCGGCACCTTGATCTCCATCGTAGCATCATTGTCGTCTCGCCAACTATTGTTACTACGACTATCGCTACCGCTTAGTGATAAAGTAAAACAATTACATGGCGATTGCATTGCATACAATAAAGTGACAACCATATGGCTCCTGCCAGTTGCTGATAACTTTGTTACAAAACATGATCATCTCATACAACAATTTATATCACATCATGCCTTGACCATATCACATCACAGCAAGCCCTGCAAAAACAAGTTAGACGTCCTCTACTTTGTTGTTGCAAGTTTTATGTGGCTGCTACGGGCTTCTAGCAAGAACCGTTCTTACCTACGCATCAAAAACCAAAATGATTTTTCATCAAGTGTGCTGTTTTAACCTTCAACAAGGACCGGGCGTAGCCACACTCAATTCAACTAAAGTTGGCAAAACAGACACTCACCAGCCACCTATGTACGAAGCACGTCGGTAGAACCAGTCTCGCGTAAGCGTACGCGTAATGTCGATCTGAGCCGCTTCATCCAACAATACCGCCGAATCAAAGTATGACATGCTGGTAAGCAGTATGACTATTATTGCCCACAACTCTTTGTGTTCTACTCGTGCATATAACATCACGCATAGACCTGGCTCGGATGCCACTGTTGGGGAACGCGGTAATTTCAAAAAATTTCCTACAATCATGCAAGATCTATCTAGGTGATGCATAGCAACGAGAGGGAAGAGTGTGTCCATGTACCCTCATAGACCGAAAGCGGAAGCGTTATGACAACGTGGTTGATGTAGTCGTACGTCTTCACGATCCGATCGATCCTAGCACTGAAGATTTGACACCTCCGCGATCTGCCCACGTTCAGCTCGGTGACGTCCCACGAACTCTAGATCCAGCTGAGGTTGAGGGAGAGTTCCGTCAGCATGATGGTGTGGTGAGGGTGATGATGAAGTTACCGATGCAGGGCTTCGCCTAAGCACTACGACAATATGACCGAGGTGGAAATCTGTGGAGGGGGGCACCGCACACGGCTAAAACAATTATCAACTTGTGTGTCTATGGGGTGCCCCCCCTCCCACGTATATAAAGGAGTGGAGGAGGGGGAGGGCCGTCCCTCTATAGCGCGACCAAGGGGGGAGTCCTACTCCTAGTAGGAGTAGGTTTCCCCCCTTACCTAGTTGGAGTAGGAGAAGAAGGAAGAGGGAGAGGGACAGAAGGAAAGGGGGCCCGACCCCCCTCCCAATTTGGATTGGGCTTGGGGGGGGGCGCCTCCACTTTGGCTGCCTCCTTCTCTCTTCCACTATGGCCCATTAAGGCCATTGACTCCCCGGGGGGTTCCGGTAACCTCCCGGTATTCCAGAAAATGCCCGAACCTCTCAGAACCTTTCCGGTGTCCAAACATAGCCTTCCAATATATCAATCTTTATGTCTCGACCATTTTGAGACTGCTCGTCATGTCCGTGATCACATCCGGGACTCCGAACAATCTTCGGTACATCATATCACATAAACTCATAATACCATTCGTCATCGAATGTTAAGCGTGCGGACCCTATGGGTTCGAGAAATACGTAGACATGACCGAGACACGTCCCCAATCAATAACCAACAGCGGAACCTAGATGCTCATATTGGTTCCTACATATTCTATTAAGATCTTTATTGGTCAAACCGCATAACAACATACGTTGTTCCCTTTGTCATCGGTATGTTACTTGCCCGAGATTCGATCATTGGTATCATCATACCTAGCTCAATCTCGTTACCGACAAGTCTCTTTACTCATTCCGTAATACTTCATCCCGCAACTAACTCATTATTACAATGCTTGCAAGGCTTATAGTGATGAGTATTACCGAGAGGGCGCAGAGATACCTCTCCGAAACACGGCTTGACAAATCCTAATCTCGATCTATGCCAACCCAACAAACACCTTCGGAGATACCTATGGAGCACCTTTATAATCACCCATTTATGTTATGACATTTGGTAGCACACAAAGTGTTCCTCTGGTATTCGGGAGTTGCATAATCTCATAGTCTGAGGAACTTGTATAAGTCATGAAGATAGCAGTAGCAATGAAACTGACACGATCATAATGCTAAGCTAACGAATGGGTCATGTCAATCACATCATTCTCCTAATGATGTGATCTCGTTCATCAAATGACAACACATGTCTATGGTTAGGAAACATAACCATCTTTGATTAACGAGCTAGTCAAGTAGAGGCATACTAGGGACTATATGTTTTGTCTATGTATTCACACATGTACTAAGTTTCCGATTAATACAATTCTAGCGTGAATAATAAACCTTTATCATGAATTAAGGAAAAAAACAATAACTTTATTATTGCCTCTAGGGCATATTTCCTTCATATATATACCCCTCCACCCATTCCTCATTCGTGAGAGAGCCATCAGAACATACCTACACTTCCACTACTCATTTTCTGAGAGAGAACCACCTACTCATGTGTTGAGACCAAGATATTCCAATCCTACCGAAATAATCTTGATCTCTAGCCTTCCCCGAGTTGCTTTCCACTCAAATCATCTTTCCACCATAGCCAAATCTGTGAGAGAGAGTTGAGTGTTTGGGAGACTATCATTTGAAGCACGAGAGCAAGGAGTTCATCATCAACACACCATCTATTACCTTCTGGAAAGTGGTGTCTCCTAGATTGGTTAGGTGCCACTTGGGAGCCGCCGTCAAGATTGTGGAGTTGAACCAAGGAGTTTGTAAGGGCAAGGAGATCGCCTACTTCGTGAAGATCTACCCTAGTGAGGCAAGTCCTTCATGGGCGATGGCCATGGTGGGATAGACAAGGTTGCTTCTTCGTGGGCCCTTCATGGGTGGAGCCCTCCGTGGACTCGCGCAACCGTTACCCTTCATGGGTTGAAGTCTCCATCAACGTGGATGTACGATAGCACCACCTATCGGAACCACGCCAAAAATCTCCATGTTAACATTGCGTTTGCTCCCTCCTAATTCCTCCCATTTACTTTCTTGCAAGTTGCATGCTTTACTTTCCGCTGCCCATATACTCTTTGCATGCTTGCTTGAATTGTATTGAGATTTCTTGACTTGTGCTAAGTTGCTAAAATCTGCCAAGAACTAAAACTGGGAAAAGCTTAAGTTTTATTTGGTCAAGTAGTCTAATCACCCCCCTCTAGATATACTTTCGATCCTACAAGTGGTATGAGAGATTTGGTCTCCATTTGTCTTGATTTCCATAGCTTTGGTCTCCATTTGTCTTGATTTCCATAGCTTTGGTGATCATAGCCTTGGTTTCACAACCTAGGAGAGTATGGCGTCTAGCAAGGGAAATTACCACCGTAGAGGTCCTTACTTTGATGGCACTAATTTTGCTAGTTGGCAACAAAAGATGAAAATGCAAATTCTTGGACATAACCCCGCCGTTTGGGCTATTGTGTGTATTGGTTTGCAAGATGAATTCTTTGATGGGAGAGAATCAAACCGTGAAGCTACCGCAAAATAATTGAAGATGTTGCAATACAATGCTCAAGCTCGTGATATCCTCTTCAACGGATTGTGCCCCGAAGAATTCAACAAAATCAGCCGTCTTGAGAATGCAAAGGAAATTTGGGATACTTTGATTGATATGCACGAAGGTACCGACTCTGTCAAGGACCAAGTTGGATGTGCTTCAAAGTCAACTTGACAAGTTCAAAATGAAGGATGGTGAAGGTGTCGCTGAAATGTACTCTAGGCTTGCTCTCATCACAAATGAGATTGCCGGCTTAGGAAGTGAAGAGATGACCGACAAATTCATCATCAAGAAGATCTTGAGAGCCTTGGATGGAAAATATGATACCATGTGCACATTGATCCAAATGATGCCAAATTACAAAGATTTCAAGCCAACCGAAGTCATTGGAAGAATTGTTGCTCATGAGATGTCACTCAAGGACAAAGAAGAGCTTCACAACAAATCTAGTGGTGCTTACAAAGCCTCATGTGATGCTCCTACATCATCAAATGAGAAACAAGCCTTCAATGAAGAACTGAGCTTAATGGTGAAGAACTTCAACAAATTCTACAAGAGTAGAAGCAAGGAAAGAAGTTCCAAGTCAAGGTCCTACAATGACAAAAGATCTTCTAGTCGTGAGCGAAATTGCTACAATTTTGGAAGACCCGGACACTACTCCAATGAGTGTACGGCTCCCTACAAAAGAAGAAAAGACTCACCTAAAAGGAGAAGCAAAAGGGAAGAATCACCTCCAAGAGAGAGAGAGAGAAGGAGTAGAGATGATCGCTATGAACGAAGAACCACTCGAAGAAGCAAGGATTCAGAAAGGAAGGACAAATCATCAAGGAGCTACACAAAACAAAGACATCAAGCTCATGTTGGTGAATGGGTATCCAGTTCCGACTCCGACCACCACTCCGAGAGAAGTTATCACTCTGACTCCGAATATACTCAAGATGAAGGTGTTGCCGGTCTAGCACTTGTGTCAACCAACTCCTATGATATATTTGACTCACCAAATGAAGGAATTGGACGATGCTTCATGGCTAAAGGCCCCAAGGTATCACACCCCGAGTATGTTGATTTCAATAGTGATGAAAATGATTTGCTAGGTGATGATGATTTACTTATTGACAACTCTAGTGATGAATACTATGATGAAAATGCTATTAATCATGCTAATCAAGATGAAACGAATGACAATGATAAGAAGGAGATTGAGCGTCTAACTAAAGAACTAAACACTCTTAAGCTGGCTCATGAAACTACTTTAGAAGATAACCGAGAACTTTTAAAAACTCATGAGAAGTTACACTTCGAAAAGCTCAATCTTGAGCAAGAGCATGGGTTCTTAAAAGCCATCAATGATGATCTTCGGAAGAAAAGTTCTTCTTACATTGCCAAGCATTTACTCTTGTCTACTTACATGCCACAAGTAAAATCTAGCAACAAGAACAAGAAAGATTCTTCTTCTAGTAGTAACAATAATCATGCTAAATCCAATATTGATGCTTCTAGTAGTTATCTTGATTCCACTAATGACTCTCTTAGCCAAGTGACACTTGAGAGAGAAAATAGCTTATTGAAGGGAATCATAGAGAAAGGTGTTTACAATAGCCTTGCCAGAAGGAAGGAATTTGAGGAAATTGTATGCAAGCAAGGAAGGCATCAGAAGAATCAAGGTGTTGGTTTTGAACAAAAGTTCAATGCCAATGGAGTTGAATGGGAAGAAGATCAATACCTGTCGGGGGGGGGGGGATGAATCCCGGGCAGGCAATGGAACCCGGATCCTTTTCAAAAACAACAGGGCCAACATCACCCCTCAAGCCGGCCCGCGCTTGGCCCGGTCGCTCAACCCGGCCAAGCCCCTTGACCCGGCCGAACTCTCCGACCCGGCCAGGCTCCTCGACTCAGCCCCAACCACAAGCTCAAGGCGGCCGAACCCGGCGCACCAAGACTTCCCCAGCAAGGCAGCTCAACCCTTGGTGTGTTCCGCAACCCAGCCATGGGTCAGCTCCCGTCCCATCCAGACCGTACGATGGGACGAGTCTTCATCCACCGATGACCGAGGCAACAATGCTCCGCCCATGCCTCTGGTCAGGCGGAGCGTGGCAACAGTGCCCCTCACCTACCCGCTGACCAGGGCCGTTGTGGCAATAGTGCCCCCATTGTCCCCACTGACGCCAGCAAGCGGCGACCTAACAGAGCGCCACTATACCCGACTCGACTCGACCACTCCCTGACGATCAACAAGACGGCGAACAGTTCCCCTAGGAACGCGAGGCCCGCACCTAGGGGAACCCGGCGAACCACAAGCACCCGGCGGGTCCTAGCCCCGGGTCCCCAGACGTCGACGACCCGGCCCTACGGCCTTGTAGCATTACCATTGCACCCCTGTTGGGTTGGCCTATAAACCCCCCCAGAAGCCCTCATGCATACGGGCAAGCAGCAAGCGAACATGGAAATAGCCAACTGATCAGTTTAACACACCCAAGGAGAAGGAGCAGCCTAAGCCTTTGCCAGTCTTCCTTCTCCCTCCACACAGCTCCAGGAGCAATTCTATATTGTTGCATATCAACTACACTCGACAGGACTAGGGGTATTATCTCTCCGGAGAGCCCCGAACCAGGGTATGTCTTGTGTCCCGCGCTCACTCATGCCGACCTCGCCTCTAGAGCCCACCAGTGCCCTCGAGCCTCCTCCTCTCTTTAGCCATTCCATGGCATCTGCCGTGCGCCCACCATGACAGTTGGTACCCACCGTGGGGCAGCTCGAGGTCCTGGCCAGAAGCATGCTTTAGACGGGGATCTTCTCCGACTCCGACGAGCCCGTCGCACTAGCGGACGATGTCATCGACGCGCTCGCTGCCTCCTTCGCCGCACTACGCATCTTCGATGCGCCTGCGGCCGATGAGTACCCCAGCGAGGTACTTAACTTCTCTGACTCACCCCTCTCCCTTGGCGGCAGCATTCCCGCCGGGGCAATGGTCTTCATCACCGGCACCGACGCCTCCTCCTCGTCGAGCGTGGCGAGAAAGGCCGCCGAAGCCAAGGCCGCAGCAGAGCGGGCCGCCCCGTCCAACCCATTGCGTGCCGTGATGCAGAGCCTCCGCGTCCCCATCGGCACCGACATCGACGCCTTCAACGTTGCCAAGGCCCGGGCCCAGCTCGAGGAGAGACGCCAACACCTGCTGGACCTGACCGAGACGCTCGCTGCCACGCAGCATTGCCTGGATTCTGCTCAGCTGGAGCGCAATGCCGCCTACGACTTCACGCCTACCGCGGCCGAGCCAAGCCGGGTCGCCGACGTGCGAACCCGGGGCGGCGCAATCGGCCGTGCCCTCGGCGCCATCCCGACCGTCTACGAGACTCCTACGAAGAACATGCGCGCTGCCCAGGCGGCCGCGATCGACCTGGACTAGCTCACATGCGAGGAGTTGAAGGAGCACATCAAGCGGATGAACGACCTCCACGACGCGGCCAATGTGCAGCAAGACCGCCTCAACCAGCTCGCCAAGCCGGCCGGATCCGGCTCCGCCTGCGTTGCCGGACCCGGCGATCATCAGCACACGACGCCCTCACCGCCCAACGAGGTGCACTCCAGCCGCACCCGGACCTGCCCCCGACGGCCGCCGGCGGCTTAGGCGACGAGCCAGCCCCAGAAAGCCAACATGGACCCGGCCATCCTGGTCGGCGTCCGGCTCCAACCGACCCGGCCCTCCGTGGCCCGGTCGCTAGCCGACTCGGCGCACGCGCCATCGACGACACCGACACTCGCCACCGCCTTGATCGGCTCGCCTTCTCCCTGGAAGTGGAGGAGAGCGGCGCTGTAGGGCCGGCGTGCTTCAGTCCATGCATCCGGGAGGAGCCCGTTTTGAAAGGGTTCACGCTCCCCCGTGACACCCCCAAGTACAACGGAATCATGAAGCCAGAGGACTAGCTCACCGACTACACCACCGCCATCGGCATCACCGGCGACAACCACCGGCTAGCCGTGCGCTACGCACCGCTCATGCTCCAAGGGCCGGCATGCACCTGGTTGAATAGTCTGCCGGTGGGTAGCGTCAACACGTGGGTCGACTTCGAGCAGGCCTTCATCCGCAACTTCACAAGAACCTACAAGCGATCCGGCCGCCCCAGCCAGCTCGCCATGTGCGTGTAGGGGCCGACGGAGACCGGCCGCGAGTACCTCGCATGCTTGATCGAGCTTCGGAACAACTGCGAGGGCGTCCACGAGGTTCAAGCGATCCAGTACTTTGTCAATGGGTGCCGAGACGGCACCCTCGTCAAGCACAAGCTCTTGCGCTCCGAGCCGACCACCATGGCCGCGCTCATGTTAACGGCGGACAAGTGTGCCAATGCCGACTCCGCCATGAAGATCTAGGTGGCACTGGATGTAGCCGGCAAGGCAAAGCCGGTGTCCCCTCCGAAGCCGGCCGGCGAGAGCAGCCGACAGCAGCACCAGCAGAAGAACAAGCACAAGGCCGACCAACTGGCCCAACGCTATGACAACCGGCTCATCGCGGCCACCGAGACCGCGGCGGTCCCGGCAGCCAAGCGCCGGTAGACCGGCAAGACGGCGTGGCAACTCGCCATGAGCTTTGAAGAGATGCTCGACGCCCCCTGTAAGCACCATAGCGGTGCGAGGCCGTCCACGCACATGCTTCGGCGGTGCAGCATCACCAAGCGCATCATGAGGGGCGACGTCCCGCCCCCTCTGGCTCCGGCTCCGGGCGCGGGTCAGCCGCCTCCGCCGCCGCCCCCAGCCGGTGGCGCAATGCGCACGACGCCTACCCGGACCAGAATGCAGCCTACATCGTCTTCACTAGCCTCAACGACAACAAGCGCAACAAGCGCCTCCTTCGGCAGGAGGTGAACACCGTCGTCCCGGCCAAGCCGGAGTACATGCACTGGTCGGACCGCCCGGTCACATGGACCCGGGAAGACCACCCGGCTATCATGCCGAATCCGGGTGGCTACGCCCTCGTCCTCAACCCCACCATTGTCACGCGCCGCGCGTGCAAGTTTTCCCGAGTCCTCATTGACGGCGGCAGCAGCATCAACATCCTCTACCGTGACACCATGACCAAGCTAGGTCTCGAGGCCAAGGGCCTGGAGCCGACCCGGACGATCTACCACGACATCGTTCCCGGCCTCTCCTGTTCTCCCATTGGCCGGGTCCGGCTTATCACGCCCAATATGCCTCTCCTGTTCTCCCATTGGCCGGGTCCGGCTTATCACGCCCAATATGCGACCCTATCCAAAAGGAACTCGAAGGTCCCACCAAGGATAGACCCGCATATTGAAACGCTTTTTCAAGGTGGATATCATTACATCAAATTACACAATAGATGGGGATACATACATAAGGCATACAATGCCACATGAATACAACATCACAGTACATCAGAGCACCATCCGACTACGGATGAATCACAAACAGAAACTCAAATGACATCCACCCTGCTAGCCCAGGCTGCCGACCTGGAACCTATCCCCTGATCGAAGAAGAAGCAGAAGAAGAACTCAACGCAAGCAAGCATTGCTCTCGTGTCATGCTCATCACATGAACCTGTACCTGCAACTGTTGTTGTAGTAATCTGTGAGCCACGAGGACTCAGCAATCCCATTACCATGGGTATCAAGACTAGCAAAGCTTAAAGGGAAAGAAAGGGGTAAAGTGTTGAGGCTGCAGCAGCGGCTAAGCATGATATGGTGGCTAACATACGCAAATAAGAGCGAGAAGAGAGCAAGCGAAACAGTCGTCAACTAGTAATGACCAAGAAGTGATTCTGAACTCCTACTTACACCAAACATAACCCAGAAACCGTGTTCACTTCCCGGACTCCGCCGAGAAGAGACCATCACGACTACACACGCGGTTGATGCGTTTTAATTTGGATCTGGTGTCAAGTTATCTACAACCGGACATTAACAAATTCCCATCTACCTATAACCGCAGGCACGGCTTTCGAAAGTTTATACCCTGCAGGGGTGTCCCAACTTAGCCCATGACAAGCTCTCACGATCAACGAAGGATATACCTTCTCCCAGGAAGACCCGATCAGACTCGGAATCCCGGTTTACAAGACATTTCGACAATGGTGAAACAAGACCAGCAAAGCCTCCCGTTGTGCCGACAAATCCCGATAGGAGCTGCACATATCTCGTTCTCAGGGCACACCGGATGAGCCAGACGTCGGGTTGGCATAGACCCTGGTTGCCCAGGGGGCGCTGGACAT
>NC_041385.1:78955041-78975921 GCF_002162155.2 Triticum dicoccoides
GACCCTCGGGATGCGTGACTCCCAAGGGAAAAAGGGCTAGGTGAGGCAAATGGTAAAACCAATGTTGGGCCTTGCTGGAGGAGTTTTATTCAAAGCGAACTGTCAAGGAGGTCCCATAAATCACCCGACCGCGTAAGGAACGCAAAATCCGGGAACATAACACCGGTATGACGGAAACTAGGGCAGCAAGAGTGGAACAAAACACTAGGCAAAAGGCCAAGTATTCCACCCTTTACCAAGTATATAGATGCATTAATAATATAAGAGATATTGTGATATCCCAACCAAAATCCTGTCCACCATGGAGAAATCTTCAACTTCACCTGCAACTAGCAATGCTATAAGAGGGGCTGAGCAAAAGCGGTAACATAGCCAAGCAATGGTTCGCATAGGAAAGGTGTCAAAGGTTAGAGGTTCATGGCAATTTGGGATGGCTTGATAAACAGGTGATAGGTAGCACAGCAAAGCGATAGAACGAAGCAACTAGCATAGCAAAGATAGTAGTGAGATCCAGGGTAGCGGTCATCTTGCCTGAAATCCCGCTAGGAAGAAGAACGAGTCCATGAAGAAGACGAACGGGAGTAGTCGAACGAATCCTCACAATCGCAACATTACCGGATCTAAGAAGCAACACCGGAAAGAAACAAACAACATGGTAAATGCACGAGCATAAACATGGCATGATGCACAAACAAGTATGATGCATGTCCGGTTTAATAAGGCATGGCATGGCAAAGTGCAACAAACAATACTACAAGTTAAGTGGAGATCAATATGCAACGAGTTGCATATTGATGAAACACCACATCAATTATTTAGTTCTCTCTCGGTTTTGTACCCAACAATATTAAATGTTATTAAACATGGCAAGGGGGTGAAACATAATGAAACTACCTATCTAGGCAAGTTTAAATGAGGCTGGAAACAACAAACAATAATTCCGGAAAATCCCCATGTGCATATTTTAGATTTGGTACTGTTCTGCCCTAAACACAATTTTATTGTTGTTAAACAGGAAACTAAAGTGCACCATGTTAATCTAGGCATTTTTCCACCCCATTTACATATAAAGTTTATTTAAAACCGAGCTACGGTTATTTAGTTATGAATTAAAGCATTTTAACATGGCATTATGCAAAATAAACACAAACAACATGTTAAACATTTTTAACATAGATGAAAGTGGCATATTATTAATCTACACAATTTTCTGAGCATTTTACATATATAAATTATTTACATATGATGCATATTTTGTGAGTTATTAAATGCATGAACAATAGGGGGTTTTCTGCAAATCTGTAATTTCCTGGAAAAACCTAAATTCACAGATCTGGAAAATAACAGAAGCAGGCCGAAACTGGCTGGCCCGCTAGTGTACAGGAGGGGGAAGCTGGAAGGGGCTGCTCACCCATGGGCCGTGCCCCGGTCGGAGGTGAGGTGAGGCCGACAGGGGGCGGACGCGGGCCGGCTTGGATCTGGCCCAGGAGGCGGAGGAGTTGGGTAGGCCGGCACTGGGCTGGTCCTCAAGGAGGCCGGCGTGCTGGGCTGGGGCGCTGGGGCCCACGTGCAAGGGAGGAGGCGTCATCCTCCCGATCCGATCGGGACGGGTCCATGGTGGCGGCGGCGACCGGCGGAGACTGCAAGGGCGAGGCGGCGAGGGGATGCAGGCGAGGAGGGCCTTGCTCTGGCCGGAATGGGGAGATCCGGGGTCGGGGATCCCGGATCCGACGAAGACCGAGGGCGAGGAGGCCGGCGACGGGGTCAGCGACGGTTAACTCCGGCGATGGGGCCGGTTACCCTGTGCGAGAGAGAGAGAGCGACGGGGTCAGAGAGAGAGGAGGAGAGCAGAACGGGAGATGGCGGGGGCGGCGACCTGGGACGGCAGAGAGGGCGGCTCCGGCGATGGCTGGAGGAGGCCGGCAGCGGGATCCGCTGGGTTGCCGGCGACGACGGCGGGGCGGAAACGCTCGGGCACCGAGCTGGAGGTGCATGGCGAGGCGGGGAGCGGGCGGCGGCGCGGGGTCGGGCCAACCCGGGCCCAGATGGGCTTGCGCGGGCCGCGCGCGGGCTCGGGCGGATGGGGGCGCTGGAGGGAGGCGCAGGGGACGCGTGGCCAGCTCCGGTTGGAGGGGAGTGGCGCTGGGTGGCGGCGCGACCACTCAGGCGGCACCACATGGCGAGGATGAGGCTGGGGGGCGCCGGATTTGGAGGGGGAAAGCGGCGGCGCGGCCCCCGAGGTGGGAGGGGTTGGTGGCTGCGGGTTGGGGGCGCGGAAAAAGAGGAGGAGGGGAGGAGAAGGCCAAAAATGGCATGGGGAGGTGTTTAAATAGGCTAGGGACTAGGGTTAGGGGGTTTCTGCTCCGTTTTCGGACATCGAATCTCGATCCAACGGTCCGGAGCGGAGGGGGTTAGATAGGAGAGAGAGGAGAAATGCAGCCCGGCACGATTTCGGAGACCGAAACGTCCGACGATTATACCGACTATATCGTGGTTATATATTTAACGGTTGGGCAGTCAAACGAACTGCGAATGCGATGAAACTTGGCAGGCGCTCTATCTACACTATAATAAGACCGCACGACAAGTTGCAACCCATTCCGAGAACATTTTTATGCCACTTATAAAATAATATTTCGGAGGTGCCGCGGGCGCGTGCAAGTGTGGTCGGGCTCAGAACGGACAACGGAGAGAAGAGGAGAAACCCGGACGGATGCAAGTTTTATGAAAACGATGCCGATGCAATGCACATGATGCTATGAGACGAGATGCATAACAAGAACAAAATGCAAAACAACAGACAAAAAACCCAACCACGGAGGAAATAATAAATCACATAGCCGGAAATGGCAAGAGTCGGAGTTACGAATATGGAAAGTTGCATCCGGGGCGTTACAACACTCCACCACTATGAGAGGATCTCGTCTCGAGATCTAGGATGGCACCGGAGGGAAAATGAAGAGGATGATAAGCGGTAAAACTAAGTTGCTTCTTTGACGAATGAGTGAAACCACGAACCTTGAGAGGTTGAGAAATATGAAAGAAAGAAAACAACAAAGATGAACAAGATTGCAAACAATCTGTTAGAAAAAAGGAACAAGGAACATTACGAGAACTTGAAGGTTGCAAAGACATGAATCAAGAGTTTAATGGACAAGATAGAATTCGAAACCACTCCGGTTAAAACAAGATGAGAGAGGAAGAATTTGGGCAGCACTCCGGTTGAACATGGAAGGAATAGAACATGAACTTGAGAAGATGAGAGGATACTTGATGAAATCAACAACACACTTCCTCCAGAACTATTGAAGGAATGGCACAAGGGGTAAGAAGGATTTCAGACAGCACTCCGATTGTGAAGGGGGGGCAAAACTTGATAAGATGAAAGAGCTTGAATGAGAACACAACACTCCGGTTAAATGGATAAGCAAGAAAAGAACACGAACCTCACAATTAGAGATGATTAGTGAAAAGAGGAACATCACAATGCCTTCGGAAGAAATAGAAGAAGATAGATCATTGGAATAACAGAATGAAGAAGAAAATGCCAACTTCTGTCACAAATGAACTTGGAAAGCATCCTTGCAAAGAAGAATTGAACGGAGTTGTTGGAAAACCAAGAACGAAAAGAATAAGCTTGTAGTGGGCTTATGGAAACATCTCAAGAATATGAGGTGACAACCGACCACTACAGGAAACAATTGCTTACTTTAGATCGACGAAGAGATGAACACTTCTTCCACAAAGATGATAAAGAGATAACTTGGATCATTGATAAGCACCACAAATAGCAACATTCCCAATGGAAGGCTTTAGGTGTTATATGACGCAAGATAACTCCAATGGAGGGATTAATGGATTTAAAATACCTCACGATCAAAGAGAAAAATGATGGTTTTTAACATATCTCATTCTTGACAACATGTGAATCATGAAACACGAACTCAAATTGTCAAAATGACATAACACCACCTCAAGAGATAAGGTAGAAGGAATTACACTTCGAAATGCAAAAGAAGAATACTTGAACTCCTCAAAACAAGACATGTGTTGAGCACCATGTTTATTTTTTTGAGTATAGCTTGGCGGATCTTAGCTCCGAGAGAAATCTTGAAGAACAAAATGAGAATGAAAGAAATCCTTGATGAACCATCATGTAGAGCCTCCATGAAGAACTCCGGTAATAAAAGGATGATAAAAAGAAAGAGAAGTTGAAAACACAAGGTGAAGCCTTGCGATGATTTTGCGACGATATAATGCGGAAAACTTGGAACTCCGGAAAAGAAAAGATGAAACATCTCGAACCGGGAAATGTGACATGATGAACAACTCTGGAAAGAAGAAACTAGATTACTTGGATGAAACAATAATAAGAATTACGTTATGCCTATCCTCCACCAATTTAAATTGATGACAAGCAACGGATTTGGCATACTACTTATTCTCGTAGAAAGGATTAAGAGGGATATAGCGTAAACTTGAGAAGGTATTGATGGAACCACCGGTGGGATTTGTTAACAATGAATGAATTGATAAATTGATACAATAACGAAGAAAGTGAAATCTTGAACGAACCACCAAAAGAATTGAAAACGAACGAAGTAAAGGGGTGAATGACCGGTAAGAATTAGAGAACGAATGAAGATACTTGAGGGAATTTGATACAAGAGAACGAAGAGATCACGAGCTGATTAGAGAATACTTGAGCAGTGTACCGGTAAGATTTGGATAACGAGAGTTGAAGGTTGAGGATGAGGAATTATGACATGATGGCCTTCGGAGGAAATAAATGGAAACAACTCATGAAATGCTCCGGATGGGTGAAAAGAATTCTCACAATCAAAAACAATTATGAGAGGATGGCATCAAGCTAGAACCATGAATGTTGAAGAGAATGGAGCAAGATTTACGAGAAACTCTTCTTCGGTCTTCACATGTTGAGAATGATGATGAGAACCACCATGAATTGTTGAGATACTCCGGAACAAAGAAGAATAGAAATGATGAACCAACGATGAAAATATTCTGAAAGCGATCTAGGATAAGGAATATGACTGATGAAAATTCCTTCTTATGTCAAACTCTGAAAAGTATTTGGAATAGCTCCGGAATAATTAGAAGAGTCAGGTAAGATCCTGGGAAAAGACTTGTGGGTTAGGGCCCACTAAAAAGAAAACACCGTTGGAAATGATTTTAAAGAGAGATTGTATCGGTTGAATTAAATAGCTTGAATGAGATAATGATCTCCAAATAGATTCAATGGATTAAGAATGGAAACACAAATCTTCTAAGATATCTTCAACACTCTGGAACACATGAATAGCAAGAGGTGAGTGATTGAGAGGTGCACCGGCATGAGAAAGCATTTGACACGAGGAAAGGAATATGATCAACACTGAAAGCTTGAATTGGATCCACCGGAGAAGAAACAACAATGAAGGATGATGAACTTAAAACGTTGAGCATCTTCTTGGGAAATCACCGGATAAGAACATTGATTGAAAAGAGTGAAGAGACTTCACATCCATAAGATGGATACTTGATTAAGATATCTGAGTCCTTGAAGAAAAAGGGTGGGAGGGTGGGAAAACAAAGGCATCTTGGGAAAAATGGAACAAACACGGTTGAGAAAACTTAGAATTGATCTTGCGGATGTGGAGAATGATGGGATCATCTCGAAGAGAAATGCACAGGTTGGAAAAGAATTAACATGACGATCTCGATGATCAAGAAGGATTAGTATTCACATAGCAATATGAGAAAACCATTTAGGAAAGGTATGGATTCAACATTTGACTTCGAAGCAACTCGAATACCACAAATGAAACAAAACAAAGGATTTGGCTTGCAAAATAAGCCGGAACAAACATATGATAGAGATTTCGTCCGAAGTTTTCGTGGTGGGGCCCACACGGGCTCGAGTGTACAACACCATCATGTACAAGGCAGTGCACATGACATACGAAGTGTCCCCGAACCAGCATAGCCAAGGGTTCTTTAAGACACAACGAGACCACTGTAAAAACGACCGTGGAAAGGCGGACCACTAGACGTCGAACCCCAATCTCATATCATGCATCTGTCGAAAAGATATTCTAGGAGCTACTTGAATTCCCACCTATAAACTCCCGAAACTTTCTGGTTATGCAATCTGGTGCTGGGGATACAGGGGAAGCAATATATCTCACCCAAACTAACAATTCCTACATCCAGCTGTATCCATCCATCAACACATAACCAAGAAAACTATGAAAATCGTGTACCTCAACCTTCGAAAAGCATCCGTTATACGAGTTATGGCAATAATCCCGAACTCCCCAGTACTGGGTGACGTCGAGGTTATCTCACCAACAACTGCATAAAAGAGATTTTCGATGTCGGCAAAACTCAGGTATTCCAGAACTGCAACGATAAAATTGTGACAACAACACCTCGAAGCTCAACTCCCCGGGTCAAAGCCACATAATAGATAGGAGGCACCAAGAACAATGTTCTCGTCACAAAACCATCGGAATGATTCCAAGATACCCGCGTGATCCTAAAAAAAATTAGTGAAATTTGAGGAGAGGAAAGTCAAAACATCTACGTCAGGAGACCTCACCAGAGCGACGAAGGGGGCTGAGGAGTAAAAAGAATCCTACTCTCCGATATATATAATCCTAAGACTCAAAATAGCTTTCTTCTAGACTCAACAACGACCAACAATCAAGGGCCTCCTAAGGTCGGTCAAGGCTCTGATACCAACTTATCACGCCCAATATGCGACCCATCCAAAAGGAACTCGAAGGTCCCACCAAGGATAGACCCGCATATTGAAACGCTTTTGCAAGGTGGATATCATTACATCAACATTACATAATAGATGGGGATACATACATAAGGCATACAATGCCACATGAATACAACATCACAATACATCAGAGCATCATCCGACTACGGATGAATCACAAACAGAAACTCAAATGACATCCACCCTGCTAGCCCAGGCTGCCGACCTAGAACCTATCCCCTGATCGAAGAAGAAGCAGAAGAACAACTCAACGCAAGCAAGCATCGCTCTCGCGTCATGATCATCGCATGAACCTGTACCTGCAATTGTTGTTGTAGTAATCTGTGAGCCACGAGGACTCAGCAATCCCATTACCATGGGTATCAAGACTAGCAAAGCTTAAAGGGAAAGGAAGGGGTAAAGTGGTGAAGCTGCAGCAGCGGCTAAGCATTATATGGTGGCTAACATACGCAAATAAGAGCGAGAAGAGAGCAAGCGGAACGGTCGTCAACTAGTAATGACCAAGAAGTGATCCTGAACTCCTACTTACGCCAAACATAACCCAGAAACCGTGTTCACTTCCCGGACTCCGCCGAGAAGAGACCATCACGGCTACACATGCGGTTGATGCGTTTTAATTCGGATCTGGTGTCAAGTTATCTACAACCGGACATTAACAAATTCCCATCTGCCTATAACCGCATGCACGGCTTTCGTAAGTTTATACCCTGCAGGGGTGTCCCAACTTAGCCCATGACAAGCTCTCGCGATCAACGAAGGATATACCTTCTCCCAGGAAGACCCGATCAGACTCAGAATCCTGGTTTACAAGACATTTCGACAATGGTGAAACAAGACCAGCAAAGCCTCCCGCTGTGCCGACAAATCCCGATAGGAGCTGCACATATCTCGTTCTCAGGGCACACCGGATGAGCCAGACGTCGGGTTGGCATAGACCCTGGTTGCCCAGGGGGCGTCGGACATCGCTTGGTTTGGACCAACACTTAGACAAGCACTAGCCTGGGGGGGGTAAAATAAAGATGGCCCTCGTGATGCGCGACTCCCAAGGGAAAAAGGGCTAGGTGAGGCAAATGGTAAAACCAATGTTGGGCCTTGTTGGAGGAGTTTTATTCAAAGCGAACTGTCAAGGGGGTCCCATAAATCACCCGACCGCGTAAGGAACGCAAAATCCAGGAACATAACACCAGTATGACGGAAACTAGGGCGGCAAGAGTGGAACAAAACACTAGGCAAAAGGCCAAGTCTTCCACCCTTTACCAAGTATATAGATGCATTAATAATATAAGAGATATTGTGATATCCCAACCAAAATCCTGTCCACCATGGAGAAATCTTCAACTTCATCTGCAACTAGCAACGCTATAAGAGGGGCTGAGCAAAAGCGGTAACATAGCCAAGCAATGGTTCGCATAGGAAAGGTGTCAAAGGTTAGAGGTTCATGGCAATTTGGGATGGCTTGATAAACAGGTGATAGGTAGCGCAGCAAAGCGATAGAATGAAGCAACTAGCATAGCAAAGATAGTAGTGAGATCCAGGGTAGCGGTCATCTTGCCTGAAATCCCGCTAGGAAGAAGAACGAGTCCATGAAGAAGACGAACGAGAGTAGTCGAACGAATCCTCACAATCGCAACATTACCGGATCTAAGAAGCAACACCGGAAAGAAACAAACAACACGGTAAATGCACGAGCATAAACATGGCATGATGCACAAACAAGTATGATGCATGTCCGGTTTAATAAGGCATGGCATGGCAAAGTGCAACAAACAATACTACAAGTTAAGTGGAGATCAATATGCAACGAGTTGCATATTGACGAAACACCACATCAATTATTTAGTTCTCTCTCGGTTTTGTACCCAACAATATTAAATGTTATTAAACATGGCAAGGGGGTGAAACATAATGAAACTACCTATCTAGACAAGTTTAAATGAGGCCGGAAACAACAAACAATAATTCCGGAAAATCCCCATGTGCATATTTTAGATTTGGTACTGTTCTGCCCTAAACACAATTTTATTGTTGTTAAACAGGAAAATAAAGTGCACCATGTTAATCTAGGCATTTTCCCACCCCATTTACATATAAAGTTTATTTAAAACCGAGCTACGGTTATTTAGTTATGAATTAAAGCATTTTAACATGGCATTATGCAAAATAAACACAAACAGCATGTTAAACATTTTTAACATAGATGAAAGTGGCATATTATTAATCTACACAATTTTCTGAGCATTTTACATATATAAATTATTTACATATGATGCATATTTTGTGAGTTATTAAATGCATGAACAACATGGGGTTTTCTGCAAATATGTAATTTCCTGGAAAAACCTAAATTCACAGATCTGGAAAATAACAGAAGCAGGCCGAAACTGGCTGGCCCGCTAGTGTACAGGAGGGGGAAGCTGGAAGGGGCTGCTCACCCATGGGTTGTGGCCCGATCGGAGGTGAGGTGAGGCCGGCAGGGGGTGAACGCGGGCCGGCTTGGATCTGGCCCAGGAGGCGGAGGAGCTGGGCAGGCTGGTGCTGGGCTGGTCCTCAAGGAGGCCGGCGTGCTGGGCCGGGGCGCTGGGGCCCACGCACAAGGTAGGAGGCGTCGTCCTCCCGATCCGATCGGGACGGGTCCATGGTGGCGGCGGCGACCGGCGGAGACTGCAACAGCGAGGCGGCAAGGGGATGCAGGCCAGGAGGGCCTTGCTCTGGCCGGAATGGGGAGATCCGGGGTCGGGGATCCCGGATCCGGCGAAGACCGAGGGCGAGGAGGCCGGCGACGGGGTCAGCGACGGTTAACTCCGGCGATGGGGCCGGTTACCCTGTGCGAGAGAGAGAGAGCGACGGGGTCAGAGAGAGAGGAGGAGAGCAGAACGGGAGATGACGGGGGCGGTGACCTGGGACGGCGGAGAGGGCGGCTCCGGCGATGGCTGGAGGAGGTCGGCAGCAGGATCCGTTGGGTTGTCAGCGACGACGGCGGGGCGGAAACGCTCGGGCACCGAGCTGGAGGTGCGGGGCGAGGCGAGGAGCGGGCGGCGGCACGGGGTCGGGCCGACCCGGGCCCAGATGGGCTTGCGCGGGCCGCGTGTGGGCTCGGGCGGATGGGGGCGCTGGAGGGAGGCACAGGGGACGCGTGGCCAACTCCGGTTGGAGGGGAGCGGCGCTAGGTGGCGGCGCGACCACTCAGGCGGTGCCACGTGGCGAGGATGAGGCTGGGGGGCGCTGGATTTTGAGGGGGAAAGCGGCAGCGTGGCCCCCAAGGTGAGAGGGGTTGGTGGCTGCGAGTTGGGGGCGCAGAAAAAGAGGAGGGGAGGAGAAGGCCAAAAATGGCATGGGGAGGTGTTTAAATAGGCTAGGAACTAGGGTTAGGGGGTTTCTGCTCCGTTTTCGGACATCGGATCTCGATCCAACGGTCCAGAGCGGAGGGGGTTAGATAGGAGAGAGAGGAGAAATGCAGCCCGGCACGATTTCGGAGACCGAAACGTCCGACGATTATACCGACTATATCACGGTTATATATTTAACGGTTGGGCAGTCAAACGAACTCCGAATGCGATGAAACTTGGCAGGCGCTCTGTCTACACTATAATAATACCGCATGACAAGTTGCAACCCATTCCGAGAACATTTTTATGCCACTTATAAAATAATATTTTGGAGGTGCCGCGGGCGCGGTGCAAGTGTGGTCGGGCTCAGAACGGACAACGGAGAGAAGAGGAGAAACCCGGACGGATGCAAGTTTTATGAAAACGATGCCGATGTAATGCGCATGATGCTATGAGACGAGATGCATAACAAGAACAAAATGCAAAACAACAGACAAAAAACCCAACCACGGAGGAAATAATAAATCACATAGCCGGAAATGGCAAGAGTCGGAGTTATGAATATGGAAAGTTGCATCCGGGGCATTACACGGCTCGACTTCCTGTTCGGCGACATCAATCATTTCTGGCATGAACCGATCTGGTTCGAGGTGGTGGACCTGTCCAGCGCATACCACACATTGCTGGGCCGACCCGCACTTGCCAAATTCATGGCGGTCCCCCACTACGCATACCTGAAGATGAAGGTGCCGGGTTCGAAGGGCCTCATCACCGTCACTGGCGACTACCGCAAGTCCCTGGAGTGCGCTCATAACCCACAAGTGTAGGGGATTGCAATAGCTTTCGAGGGTGAAGTACAACCCAAATTTATTGATTCGACACAAGGGGAGCCAAAGAATATTCTTGAGTATTACCAGTTGAGTTGTCAATTCAACCACACCTGGATAACTTAGTATCTGCAGCAAAGTGTTTAGTAGCAAAAATGGTATGATAGTAATGGTAATAGTAGCAAAGGTAGAGATAAATGTTTTTGGGTTTTTGTAGTAGTTGTAACAGTAGCAACGGAAAAGTAAATAAGCGAAGAACAATATATGAAAAACTCGTAGGCAATGGATCAATGATGGATAATTATGTCGGATGTGATTCCTCATGTAATAGCTATAACATAGGGTGACACAGAACTAGCTCCAATTCATCAATGTAATGTAGGCTTGTATTCCGTAAATAGTCATATGTGCTTATGGAAAAGAACTTGCATGACATCTTTTGTCCTACCCTCCCGTGGCAGCGGGGTCCTAGTGGAAACTAAGGGATATTAAGGCCTCCTTTTAATAGAGAACCGGACCAAAGCATTAACACATAGTGAATACATGAACTCCTCAAACTACGGTCATCACCGAGAAGTATCCCAATTATTGTCACTTCGGGGTTGTCGGATCATAACACATAATAGGTGACTATAGACTTGCAAGATAGGATCAAGAACACACATATATTCATGAAAACATAATAGGTTCAGATCTGAAATCACGGCACTCGGGCCCTAGTGACAAGCATTAAGCATAGCAAAGTCATAGCAACATCAATCTCAGAACATAGTGGATACTAGGGATCAAACCCTAACAAAACTAACTTGATTACATGGTAAATCTCATCCAACCCATCACCGTCCAGCAAGCCTACGATGGAATTACTCACGCACGGCGGTGAGCATCATGAAATTGGTGATGGAGGATGGTTGATGATGACGACGGCGATGAATCCCCCTCTCCGAAGACCCGAACGGCCTCTAGATCAGCCCTCCCGAGAGAGATTAGGGCTTGGCGGCGGCTCCGTGTCGTAAAACGCGATGAAACTTTCTCTCTGATTTTTTTCTATGCGAAACGGAATATATGGAGTTGGAGTTGAGGTCGGTGGAGCTCCAGGGGGGCCACGAGATAGGGGGGCGTGCCCTAGGGGGGGGGGCGCCCCCCTATCTCGTGGACAGGCCCTGGGCCCCCTGATGTATTTCTTTCGCACATAAATTCTTATTAATTCCAAAAAGTGCCTACATGGATTTTCAGGACATTCTGAGAACTTTTCTTTTCTACACATAAAACAACATCATGGCAGTTCTGCTGAAAACAGCGTCAGTCCGGGTTAGTTTCATTCAAATCATGCAAGTTAGAGTCCAAAACAAGGGCAAAAGTGTTTGGAAAAGTAGATACGTTGGAGACGTATCAACTCCCCCAAGCTTAAACCTTTGCTTGTGTCCTCAAGCAATTCAGTTGATAAACTGAAAGTGATAAAGAAAAACTTTTACAAACTCTGTTTGCTCTTGTTGTTGTAAACATGAAAAGCCAGCATTCAAGTTTCAGCAAATATCATGAACTAACCATACTCACAATAACACTTAGCTCTCACAATTACTCATATCAATAGCATAATCAGCTAGCGAGCCATAATAATAAAACTCGGATAACAACACTTTCTCAAAATAATCATAACATGATATAACAAAATAGTATCTCGCTAGCCCTTTCTGAGACCGCAAAACATAAATGCAGAGCACCTTTAAAGATCAAGGACTGACTAAACATTGTAATTCATGGTAAAAGAGATCCAGTCAAGCCATACCCAATATAAACCAATAGTAATGAATGCAAATGACAGTGTGCTCTCCAGCGGGTGCTTTTTAATAAGAAGGGTGATGACTCAACATAAAAGTAAATAGATGGGCCATTCGCAGAGGGAAGCAGGGATTTGTAGAGGTGCCAGAGCTCGATTTTAAAATAGATATTGAATAACATTTTGAGCGGCATACTTTCACTGCCAATGCAACAACTATGAGATTGCTGTATCTTCCATACTACATGCATTATAGGCAGTTCCCAAACAGAACGGTAAAGGTTTATACTCCCCAACCACCAACAAGCATCAATCCATGGCTTGCTCGAAACAACGAGTGCCTCCAACTAACAACAGCCCCGGGGGAGTTTTGTTTAATTATTTTGATTTGCTTTGATCTTTTTGGATCATGGGGCTAGGCATCCCAGTTACCGGCCCTTTCTCGTGAATGAGGAGCGGAGTCCACTCCTCGTGAGAATAACCCACCTAGCATGGAAGATATAGGCAGCCCTAGTTGTAACATGAGCTGCTCGAGCATACAAAACAGAATTTCATTTGAAGGATTGGAGTTTGGCACATACAAATTTACTTGGAACGGCAGGTAGATACTGCATATAGGAAGGTATAGTGGACTCATATGGAACAACTTTGGGGTTTAAGGAGTTTGGATGCACAAGCAGTATTCCCGCTTAGTATAGGTGAAGGCTAGCAAAAGACTGGGAAGCGACCAACTGAGAGAGTGATGTCTACTACACAACCTTCTTCTTGTAGACGTTGTTGGGCCTACAAGTACACAGGTTTGTAGGACAGTAGCAAATTTCCCTCAAGTGGATGACCTAAGGTTTATCACTCCGTAGGAAGCGCAGGATGAAGATGGTCTCTCTCAAGCAACCCTGCAACCAAATAACAAAGAGTCTCTTGTGTCCCCAACACACCCAATACAATGGCAAATTGTATAGGTGCACTAGTTCGGCGAAGAGATGGTGATACAAGTGCAAAATAGATAGTAGATAAAGGTTTTTTAATATGAAAATATAAAAACAGCAAGGTAACTAAAGGTAAAAGTGAGTGTAAACGGTATTGCAATGATAGGAAACAAGGCCTAGGGTTCATACTTTCACTAGTGCAAGTTCTCTCAACAATAATAACATAGATAGATCATATAACAAGCCCTCAACATGCAACAAAGAGTCACTCCAAAGCCACTAATAGCGGAGAACAAATGTAGAGATTATGGTAGGGTACGAAACCACCTCAAAGTTATTCTTTCGGATCGATCTATAAAAGAGTTCGTACTAGAATAACACCTTAAGACACAAATCAACCAAAACCCTAATGTCACCTAGATACTCCATTGCCACCTCAAGTATCCATGGGCATGATTATACAATATGCATCACACAACCTCAGATTTGAAAGTGCGTTATGTCGACTAGAGGGGGGGTGAATAGGCGATTTTTATGAATTCTTCACTGAGGAATTTGCCGGTGAGGAAATTCCTTAGCGAAGAACTATTAGCAGCGGAATAAGTACTCAGAAATAAGTATGACAGAATACAAGCATGGTCATCATGATGAAATGAAGACTAGCACAGAGTAAAAAAAGCGTAATCACAGGATAACACAAGATGAAGACAAACAGACTGAAGAAATTGAACTGAGGAAACTGAGAAAGTCTTCAGTCAAAGTCTTCAAACACAGATATGAACAAACACTCAACACAGTAATGAGGAAATGAAAGGGTTGAGGAAATAGACCCAGTAGGTTGGTGAAGACAATGATTTGGTAGACCAGTTCCAACTGCTGTCTCAGTTGTACTTCTGGTTGGAGCGGCTGAGTATTTAAACTCGAGGACACGCAGTCTCGGACACCCAGTCTCTGAGCACGTAGCTCAGGACACCCAGTCCTCACCGTATTCTCCTTGAACTAAGATCACACAGATCCCGTCCAATCACTCGTGGTAAGTCTTCAGGCGACTTCCAAACCTTCACAGACTTGGTCACTCGGCGATCCACAATTCCTCTTGGATGCTCTAGACCTTGACGCCTAACCGTCTGGAAGAAGCACAGTCTTCAAAGGTAACAAGCGTCGGATCCACGGAGGATCAATTTCTTCAGTGATGCTCAATCACTTTGGGGTTTGTAGGTGTTTGGGTTTGGGATTTTCCTCACTTGATGATTTTCGCTCAAAGTCCTCGGAGGATGGGTTGCTCTCAAATGACAAGTGTCAAGTTCTCTCGGAGCAGCCAACCAGCTAGTGGTTGTAGGGGGCGGCTATTTATAGCCTAGGGAGCAGCCCGACATAATAAGACATAAATGCCCTTCAATGATATGACCGTTAGGTGGATAAGATATTTTGGAACAGCTGGCGTGCAGCACAGCAACGGTCGGAAATTTGACTCTCAAATTCCTCAGGGCTATCATGTTCCTCACTGTGTAGGTAATTCGCACTGGCGAATTCCTAACTCCTCAGTCAGAACAAATTCATTAGTGACCAGAAGAACTTCGTCTCTGTCACTGAAGAAAGTGACTGAACTATATGAGATTTCCAAAGGCTTCACTCGAAGGGATTGGTAGGTGTAGGATTTTGAGTTGAGCATCACATGGAAATTTTTCCTTAGTATTTCCTCGACCCCCTTTAACAGTACGGTGTTTCCTATGACTCAAGAAAGAGAAAATGAAAGTACGAAAACAAAAGCCTTCACGCTTCATGTTCCACAAATGAATATCAAGTCTTCAAGGTCACACCAATTTCTTCACTTTCAAAGTCTTCAGAAAGTCTTCAGAATATCAAAGTCTTCAGTTGAAGAACTTTATTTTTAGGGGTCGACTTTCTCTGTAAATATCAAACTCCTCATAGACTTATAGACCTGTGTACACTCACAAACGCATTAGTCCCTTAACCTATAAGTCTTCAATACACCAAAATCACTAAGGGGCACTAGATGGACTTACAATCTCCCTCTTTTTGGTGATTGATGACAACATAGGTTAAGTTTTCAACGGGGATAAATATATGAAGTGTATACACTGATATTGAGGAATTTGATTACAAGATATAGAAGAACTCCCCCTGAAGATGTGAATAGTGAGGAATTTGCTTTTGAGGCAATGCACATTTGAAGAGTTGAATCATGGAGATCTCCCCCTATATCTTGTAATTCATACACGCATTTGATATATAATATGAAGAATTTGAAATGCATGATGAAATATGGTGTCTGATGAGATTTAGCATGCGTGCAATGTCATTAACGAGGAAATAAGCATGCAGAGCATAATGCATCAAAAGTATCAGCGCACCATCGGGTTTAAGATTACAACTCGATCCAAATAAAAGTCTCAGAAGAATGAGAGTTGTAACTTAAAAAATGCCCTTAATATAGACCCGCTTGAAGACTAACTCAGATTTCTCCCCCTTTGTCATCAGATGACCAAAAGGATTGAAAATGAGGACTAACGCCCCTGAAGAATTTCAAGTCGATGGAGGAGCGCCAGCGTTGTCGGGGTTGTTTGTTGTAGCAGGGCCTGCCGCAGTGTTGTCCAAATCTTCATACTCATCAGTGTCATGCGATGAAGAATAAGAGCTGGCCACCAAGGAAGGAACTGTGACCTTCTTGAATTTCTTCGGTGGAGGTGCAGACCAGTCAAATTCTTCCTTGAGACCCATATTCTTCAGATCAGCAGCGCTGTAGACATGAGAGGGAACAGCCCAGGTGCGGTTGAAGGTTTCATGGAGGTAGTAGTGGTTCTTCTTCACTGCATTGTGTGTTGAGGTCATGTTGTGAAGAATTGAACCAAACTGACGCTTGACCCATTTATGATTGCGATCAACCTTCTGATGAAGACTGAGGAGTAACTCACGGTCAGTCATCACCCTGGGTGCTGTGGCTTGAGGATTTTGCTTGGCTGAGGTATTGGCGGCAGAGTCATGTGTGGCAGAATCGTCATTGGTAGAGTAAGATGCAGCCTTGCGAAATTGACCATCCAATGGACGAATGCCTTCATTGATCACAGCAGCGGCCTTGCCTTTATCATCAGCTGATGAAACTGTCCGTTTGAGGACTTCAATGGGAGGCAAGTAGCTACCGTGGTTCAGAGTGTCAGCTTTGTAATTCAGTGAAGATCTTGTCCTGATGAATCTCATAATCCAAGGAGCATAGGGCTTCAGCTCGAATGGTGACATAGCAATATTGGCCAGAGTCCTCATGAAGAAATCATGGAAGTTTATGGGAACGCCATGAATGATGTTGAAAAGCATATTCTTCATGATGCCAACGACTTCTTCATCATTTGAGTCGTGGCCTTTGATGGGACTCATTGTCTTCGTCAGAATTCGATAGACAGTCTGAGGCACATAGAGTAGTTCCTTGACAAGGAATTTGGTTCTTGGGGCCTGCCTTGGCTTCAATGGCTTCATCAACACTTGCATATAGTGATTTGAAAGTTCTGGTTCGTTGTAGATACAACGAGCATCATCAAGTGGAGGACTGAGTGGTAGAGCACGAAGCAATTCAGTTGCAGGTGCCTTGTAGTGAGTATTTTCAGACATCCAGTCTAATACCCATGAGTTCACATCTTCAGCGTCTCCGGTGATGTGCAGAGTTGCATAAAATTGAAGAATGAGTTCTTCATTCCAGTCACAAATATCAATGCAGAAATTTAGAAGTCCTGCGTCATGAAGAACACTGAGGACTGGCTCAAAGCCGGCCAGAGACTCCATGTCCACATGAGGAATATGTGCATGATCGAAGACTTTGTCTTTGTTGAAGAGCACTGAGGAATAGAAATTGGCTTGGCTGGCAGTCCAGAAACGCCTCTTCCTTATGCGAGCAGAATCATATGGATTATAATCAGTGAAGAATACGTGCTCGGCAAAGAAATTGTTAGCCTTGAACTTCTGTTTGCTTGAGAACGGATTCTTTTGCTTTGGCAGAGGGATGTCAGTGAGTTGCATCACCACCTCAGGAATCGCGAGCTTAGGTTCTTCAGGCTGAGGAATTTCTTGTTCCTGAATAGGTGCAGTCTGAGGATCAGCAGCAGCAGGTTCATCAGCACTAGTGGCTGGAATTTCTTCATGCACTGAGAGAGTGGGATGAGTTTCTTCAGAGCCCATTTGAACTGTTGGTGCAGGGGACTGAGGAATCTATTGGAGCGGGGTGAAGAGAGGAGTATTGGGATGCCGGCTTTCCCAAAAGTCATCATTCATCACAGGTGTGGTGCACCCAATATCCACATCTTCATCTTCAATTTCCTCAACACCTGCCTCTTCAGCTGTGAACTGAGGCATAGGTGAGGAAATGACTGGAGTTGAAGGGATTGCGTCCACTTCAATTTCTTCATCAATCTGCTCTGACGAAGCAGCAGAATGATATTCTTCATCAGATCCGATTGGGATCTCATAGTCTTCTCCAAAAGGAACAACGTCCGTCGATGGCATGGAGGAAATCGGAAGAGCATCAATTGGATTTTTGAGTGAACTGGTCATTGGCTTCATTTCCTTCGCAGCCGAAGAATTTGACACAGCTGATGCCTTCCTTTTCTTCACTGCAGCTCACTCTGCAGCCTTGGTCTTCTTCACATCGAATGCACATGGAAGAATTGGAGTTGGTGTAGGTGCAGATGGAGCTTAGGAATCTGGTTGATTTTCTTCAGGAGCAACTGATGCAGTCGCCCTGACTTCTTCAGTTTCTTCAGGCGCACCACTAGTGGATGCCCTGGCAATTTCTTCAGCGGCTGGAATGGGATCATCAGCCCTGGAACTGGCATTTTCATCAGCAGCCCGAGCTTCATCAGCGGTGCTGGCATGTTCTTCAGTCGGCTGAGCTGAGACTTCAGCCTGAGGAATTTCATGTTGCGTTGGGGCAGCAACATTGGTGAATTTCTTCGTCAGGTTGACGAATCTGACTTTGGCTCCTTGCCAATCAGCATAGTAGGCATCAAAGTCATTGCTGAGGGCTTGAATTTCAGACTGAGCCTGGAGAAGTTCCTTAGGTGTCATTCTAACAATGTTTTTCTTCAGGAGCTTCTCCTTTCTGTATTGAGCTTTCTTAATCTCTCTTGCCTTTTCAAACTTCCATTTCTCTTCAGTGATGAAATGGGCCAGCATGTGACTTTGACCAGCGGTCAGATGAAAATCAGGCATGGGGGTGTTTGGATCCTTGTGCCAGAGATCAATATAATCGAGGATTTTCCTCGGATCCAACAGCAGTGGCACAGATGTGCCTTTGGCTCTAGCGGCCTTCACCTGTCTGTCTTTGATGATTTCTGCAAGTTCATCATCAGAAGCTTCATCATCAGAAGGTACATGAAATGCGACCTGTTTCTTCTTTGGACTTGGCCGAGGACCTCGTCCAGCTGTTGCTTTGGTCTTCAGCAGAGTCGGTCCAGATGATGACTTTGGTGCAGCTGAGGAACTTGCTGAAACACCAGAGGCAATAGAGAAACCAACAGTCCTTTGACATGTAGTCAGATGCACAGGAGCTGAGGACTTTGGTGGAGCAGTAGCAGTGTGAGGAATTTGCCGGGAGGGCGCTGCTGAGGAACTTGGCCGTGAGGGTGCTGCTGAGGAACTTGGCCATGAGGGCGCTGTTGGTGAAGCACTTGGCTTACGAGCAGGCTTCTTTGGCATGGATTTCCTCGGTTTGACCGAGGCCTCAGTAGCAGTAGCAGTGGTAGAATCCTCATTGAATTTCTTCACTGCCTCCTTGGCCTGTCTTGCCAATTTGGCTTGGCGCTTAGCCCATTCTTCAGGAAAGTCCTCACCACGTTTGATGCTTGTGGGATCAGCTACTTGGCCAGGTGCCACTGGAGCTCTTGGGCATGAAGGATTGAGGGCGAATTTCTTCATGTACTTTGGAGTCACATATCTGTATTCCCTCCATTCCCTTGCCCATCTCCGTTCAATCTTCTGAATGCGCACCTTGCACTGATTTTTGTTTTCTTTGCCATATTTTGCTTCATCAGGTGTGCAATAGTCATCATAAATTTCCTCAAGGATTTCAAATGCAGTCATAACTTCAGGTTTCTTTCCTCCTTTCTGTGGCTTCTTACCGTCTGCCATATTCTTCAGTTGAGGAATTTGAACAATTGAGTTCTTTGAAGAAGTATGTAGTTTTTCTTCGAGGAACGCTGCAAATGAGTTAAGTTGATGAGAACCTAGTGATTCAGCAACAGACATGAGTACCTGTGAACAGAGTACAGGTGCGAGGAATTTGGAGAGGTCATATGCGTTCTGAGAAGGTTTTTGAAAAGAACAAGTTTTGAGGAATTTGACCAGATGAACCTTGAGGAATTTCACTAAGCGTTCTTGTCTTAGGTTCCAGATTTGTACAGATCGAAGATCCACACAATTAGGGAATCTTGAAGAAAATGGTTGCTTAGAGAAATAGTTCAAGATCATATGAAGTGTGTGGTGTTCATATGTGTGAAGATTTGAAGAATAAACACCTTTAAAGATTTGCAGGAAAGCTTGAGAATCAAAGCGAGTAATAAAAGTAACTTTTAATTACCCGAAATGAAGAACACGACGAACTGAGAAGAACAGACGGGAAGTTCGTCAGGTTAGATCTTCCTTGCCCTAACTCGGTGGAGGAAGACAGCTATGGCGGCGGCGGAGTGAAGATTTCCGCGGTCGGCGTGAGTACGACGGCGACGAGGTCGAGGCAGCGAAGCTCTTCCTCACCGGCGACGATGGAGTAGCGGTGGCACTAGGGTTTGAGGTGCTCGAACGGGAGAGAGAGATCGAGCGGAGTAAATGAAGTGAGGAAGGGGAGAGGGGTATTTATAGACACGGTGAAAAACTGTTCGCCCGAAGATTTAGGACGAACGTGCCCCTGCCCTTTCTCCTTCACGCGACATGTGTCACCCACGTACTGTGTAGTGGAGATCGTGTACGATCGTGGGTGAATAGAATAATGCATCGTGGGATGCGGAATAGTTTGTGCGGCAAAACCGAAAATTTTGATAAGATTTGCTTTAAAGTTTCGTTCGCAATTTCTTCAGCTGCCAAGGACACAGTGAAGACTTTGAACGCATTTCAAATAGAACGCACATGAAGAATTTGTGAATAGATTGGGTTGAGTATAGCATAGAGGGGAAGGGTCCGATCACATTCACTTAGCAGAAAAAGCAACTTGAAGAAATAGCTATAAGTGAAT
>NC_041385.1:78976210-79008736 GCF_002162155.2 Triticum dicoccoides
GCCAATGAAGAAAAACGAAGGAAACAGTGAAGATTTTGTAAAGTTGAAGAATTTGAAAAATTGAAGAATTTCAAAAACTGAGAAAAAACTCAAATTGAAGATTTTGAACTTTTGTGGTGGCGTGACCCACCGTATAAGAATGATGATTTCAGACACCGCGTACAATTGTCATAGGGTTCTGAGAATCAAATTCTTCATTAATTTCTTCACATTTAGAGTGTTATTCTTCATTGATTGAAGAAAAACGTTTCTTCATGTGTTGCACATCTAAGTCATCAATTTTGCATGAGTGTTAGGATGTGTGTCCTTTTCAAAGAACATTCGAAGATTCTAAGATATTTAGCTCACACCGCAACTTGCTAAATCTCTTCTCATCCAAGGGCTTAGTGAAGATATCAGCTAGCTGTTCTTCAGTCTTCACGTGCTTGATGGAGATGTCGCCCTTCAACACATGATCACGAAGAAAATGATGACGAATCTGAATGTGCTTTGTCTTCGAGTGCTGAACTGGGTTGTGAGCAGTCTTGATGGCACTCTCATTGTCGCAGAGGAGAGGCACATTCTTCACGTTGACGCCATAGTCCTTGAGCGTTTGCTTCATCCAAAGCAGTTGAGCACAGCAAGAGCCAGCAGCAATGTATTCAGCTTCCGCAGTGGACAGTCATACACAGTTCTATTTCTTCGAGGACCAATAGACCAAAGATCGTCTGAGGAAATGACAAGTGCCAGAAGTTGACTTGCGGTCCACACGATCACCAGCATAGTCAGAGTCAGAATATCCAATGAGATCAAAAACAGAGCCCTTGGGGTACCATAATCCTTGTGTTGGTATGTGAGCTAGATATCGAAGAATATGCTTCACAGCCTTATGGTGTGATTCCTTCGGTGCAGCTTGAAATCGGGCACACATGCAAACACTAAGCATTATATCTGGCCTAGATGCACATAAGTACAATAAAGAACCAATCATGGAGCGGTATACCTTGTGATCGAAGTCAATACCATTTTCATCAGTGCATAGATGGCCATTTGTGGGCATAGGAATTTTGACGCCTTTGCAATCTTGCATGCCGAATTTCCTCAGTACATCTTTGAGGTATTTCTCCTAAGATATGAATATGCCATTGCGTTGTTGACGAATTTGATGACCTAAGAAAAATTTCAACTCTCCCATCATAGACATTTGATATTCTTCACTCATCATATAGGCAAATTCATCACTATAACGTTGGTCAGTACAGCCAAAGATAATATCATCAACATATATTTGGCACACAAACAGTTCACCATCATAAGATTTAGTAAAGAGAGTAGGGTCGAGTGAACCGGGTGTGAAGCCATTCTTCACGAAGAATTCCTTCAATGTATCATACCACGCCCGAGGGGCTTGCTTGAGGCCATAGAGGGCCTTATTAAGTTTGAAGACTTTGTTAGGATTCTTTGGATCTTCAAAACCTGGGGGTTGAGCAACATATACTTCTTCCTCAAGCTTACCATTGAGGAATGCACTTTTCACATCCATTTGATATAAGATGATATCATGATGATTAGCATAAGCAAGTAATATGCGAATAGCCTCAAGTCTAGCAATAGGTGCAAAAGTTTCATCGAAATCAATTCCTTCAACCTGTGTGTAGCCTTGAGCTACCAGTCGTGCCTTATTCCTTACCACAAGGCCATTTTCATCTTGCTTGTTGCGGTAGATCCACTTTGTGCCAATGATATTATGATTGTGAGGATCTGGACGTTTGACCAGTTCCCAGATATTGTTGAGCTCGAACTGATGTAATTCTTCTTGCATAGCCTGAATCCACTCCGGCTCCAAAAATGCTTCATCTACCTTAGTGGGCTCTGTGATAGAGACAAAAGCATAGTGCCCACAAAAGTTAGATAAATGTGAAGCTTTTGAGCGTGTGAGAGGACCTGGCGCTTCAATGTCATCGATGATCTTGTCAACTTGTACTTCTTTTGCAACACGAGGATGAGCTGGTTGACGTCGAGGTAGTTGATCATTTTCCTCAGCACCATTGTCTTCAGGTATGTCAGCTCGATGTTCTTCGCGTACTGGAATGAATTCTTCAGCAAATTCTTCAGTAGGAATGACATCTTCAGTTGCCTTGAACTTGATAGAATCCTCACGTGCTGGTTCATCTAACACAGAAGGTAGGTGCTCTCTTTGCGAGCCATTAGTTTCATCGAACCGCACATCTACAGTTTCAACAATCTTGTGAAGAACAATGTTGAAGACTCTGTAGGTTAGCGAGTCCTTTCTGTAACCAAGCATAAAACCTTCATGTGCTTTCGGTGCGAATTTAGAATTGTGGTGAGGATCTCTAATCCAACATTTAGCACCGAAGACTTTGAAATAACTCACATTGGGTTTCTTGTCAGTGAGGAGTTCATAGGCCGTCTTCTTGAATAATTTGTGAAGATATACTCTGTTGATGATGTGGCACGCAGTATCAATTGCATCAATCCAAAAACGATCAGGCGTTTTGTATTCATCAAGCATAGTGCGAGCCATCTCAACAAGAGTTCTGTTCTTGGCGCTCCACGACGCCATTTTGCTGAGGAGTATAAGGAGCAGATAATTCATGAGTAATACCAAGTTAATCAAGATAGTCATCAAGACCGGAGTTCTTGAACTCAGTTCCATTATCACTTCTGATGTGCTTGATCTTCACACCAAAGTTGGTTGAAGCCCTCGAAGAAAATCGTTTGAAGACTTCCTGCACTTCATGTTTGTAAGTGACAATGTGTACCCATGTATATCGAGAGTAATCATCAACAATGACAAAACCATATAGAGAAGCAGCATTAGTGACTGCTGAGTAATGATTAGGTCCGAAAAGGTCCATGTGAAGCAATTCGAATGGACGAGTAGTGGTCATGATAGTCTTCGCTGGATGCTTGGCCTTGGTCATTTTTCCAGCTTCACAGGCTCCGCATAAGTGATCCTTGAGGAATTTGACATTCTCAATGCCAATTACATGCTTCTTCTTCGCAAGTGTGTGCAAATTCCTCATGCCTGCGTGACCAAGACGTCGATGCCATAGCCAGCCTTCTGAAGCTTTTGTAAGTAGGCACACGGCTGGTTGTGGTCCTGTAGAGAAATCAACAATATACAAATCTCCTCTCCTAAAGCCTTCAAAGACTTTGGAATTGTCATCTTCCATAATCACAACACAGCGATACTTGCCAAAGACAACAACCATATCAAGATCACAAAGCATTGAGACTGACATGAGATTGTATCCTAAGGACTCAGCAAGCATGACTTTGTCCATGTGTTTATCCTTAGAGATCGCAACCTTACCAAGACCCAATACCTGACTTTTGCCTTTGTCAGCAAAGGTGATATGCTTCAGATGTGACGGTGATAAAGGAGCATCCATCAAGAGATTCTTGTCACCAGTCATGTGATTTGTACATCCACTATCGAGGACCCATTCAGTGGTTTTGGGTTGATCATCCTGCAGATGAATTAGTGTAACTTACAATCTCATATGCTTCATCAGTGAAGAATATGATATTAAGTTCATCAGATGAATTTCATCAAGCAGTAAACATATATAGCAGTATGAGGACGTGTGAAATGAAAGTTCATTTCATCATGGTTAGCCTGCGTCCTTTCAGACAATTTTGTCAGGTCCCCAGCAAATTCTTCAGACGTTAAGGCACGTCTGGAGACCTGACCCTGCAGAAGAGATTAGTTCTTTTTCTTCACCACCCACATCTGAAGGGGTGGCAAAGAGTTCATCACTCTGCGAGCACCATACAAGGATGGTGGCATAGAAGCCAAACCATTTCGTTTCACATAAGAGGGGTTAGGGTAAGCATATGAATAAGCAGAGAAATTCTTTGAGGATTTATGAACATAATGATTTGAAGAATAATATGCATATTCGTAGCCCTTAGCTCTACCCTGCGAAACAGAGTTGTTAGCACGATGATAGTCATATGAGGACTTTGATCCATTTGAGGAATTTGATCCACGTGAGGAATTTGGTCCATATGAGGACTTGGATCCATATGAAGAATTAGGTCCATATGAAGAGTTTGTTCTGGGGTTCCCATTCTTCACAGGTGGTGTCATGAGGACATTCACCTGAGGACTTTCAACATAACTTTTGGGAACCCAGATTTTCTTCATAGGGGAACCGTTCCTGCAGTTAGTCCCAACATATCTAGCAAATACTTCACCATTCTGATTTTTGAACAGTTTATAGTTGGAGTCAAATGACTCATCAGAAGAATGAGGAGATTCACATGTAAAGCCAGATAACATGGATCGATCAACTGGAGGTCCCTTTGCAGCAACCCATGAGGTTTTGGGGTACTGCTCAGGCTTCCAATATGTTCCATCAGCATTAAGTTTCCTCTCAAAGGCAATACCCTCTTTCCTAGGGTTTCTGTTGAGGATCTGCTTTTTGAGCACATCACAGAGAATCTGATGCCCTTTGAGGCTTTTGTACATGCCTGTCATGTACAGTTCCTTCAGCCCTGCATCGTCAGTGATACTAGCAATGTCCTCAGATGAGGAATTAGTGATAGCTGAGGCAGGTGAAGAATTTGTAACAGTTGAAGCATTTGAACATTCAGGTGAAGAATTGGCAGATTCACGTTCAATGCACTTTAAGCATGGAGGAACAAATTATTCCTGAGTAGTGCTGATTTGTTGAGCAAGTAATGAATCGCGCTCCTTCTGAAGATCTTCATAACTCACTCTTAGCTTCTCAAGATCTTGCTTTCTTTGAAGAAATTCATAAGAAAGTTTCTCATGATCAGATAAGAGAGTGTTATGATGACTTTGAAGGTTATCAAACCTAGACTGAAGTCTCTGAAGATTATCAGTCAGGGCTTTAGTGCGATCCATTTCTTCACCTAACATATCATCACTCTTATCTAGCATGTTTTGAACCTTTTCAAAAGCCCTTTGTTGTTTTACAGCAATCTTTGCAAGTTTAGAGTAGCTGGGCTTGAGATTCTCATAAGATTCATTTTCACTAGATTCAGAGGAGGTATATTTGAGTACCTTTGCACCTTTTGCCATGAAGCAATAGGTGGGAGCGTAGTCATCATTATCTTCATCAGGCTTGTCGGTGGGGTCAATTTCTTCAGTGTTGAAGATGGACTCGCTAACGAAAGCAGTAGCGAAGGCCAGACTCGCCACACCGGATTCGGATTCTTCAGACGCCTCCTCTTCCTCATTTTCCTCAGATTCAGCTTCAGAGTCCATTTCCTTGCCAATGAATGCCCGAGCCTTCTTGGAGCTGCTCTTCTTGTGAGATGAAGACTTCGAGGATTTTGATGACGAAGATTTTGACGATTTCTTCTTCTTCTTCGCATCATCAGAACTGTAATCCTGGTATTTCTTCTTCTTCAATTCCTTTTCCCACTAAGGACAATCTTGAATATAATGACCAGGTTTCTTGCATTTGTGGCACAGCCTTCTCTTATAGTCACTTGATGAGGAATCACTGCTTCTTGAGGATTTTCCAAAGCGACCACGTCTTGAGAACTTCTGGAATTTCTTCACGAGCAGTGCTAGCTCCTGGCTTAGTTCTTCAGGATCACCAAGGCTACTACCAGAGTCCTCACATTCAGACTCAGACACAACCTTGGCCTTCAGGGCATGTGGTTTGCCATAGCTCGAACCATAGATATCTCTCTTTTCAGCAAGCTGGAACTCGTGAGTATTTAGCCTTTCGAGGATATCAGCAGGATCAAGAGACTTGTAGTTAGCCCGCTCTTGTATCATCAGACCCAGAGTATCAAATGAAGAATCAAGCGATCTCAACAGTTTCTTCACCACCTCATGGTCAGTGATGTCAGTGGCACCGAGGGCTTGAAGCTCATTTGAGACGTCAGTGAGGCGATCGAAGGTTTGTTGGACATTTTCATTTTCGAGTCTTTTGAAGCAGTTGAAGAGATTTCGAAGAACATCAACTCGAGAGTCATGCTGAGTTGAGACTCCTTCATTCACTTTGGATAGCCTATCCCAGTTAAGCTTAGCAGTTTCCAAAGCACTCACTCTTCCATACTGTCCTTTACTCAGATGGCCACATATGATATTCTTCGCTTGAGAATCGAGTTGCTTGAATCTCTTCACATCGGTGGTGTTCAGTGAGGGTGAAACAGAGGGAACACCATTTTCCACAACATACCAGAGATCGTTGTCAATTGCCTCGAGATGCATTCGCATCTTGTTTTTCCAGTAGGGGTAGTCCGTTCCATCAAAAGTAGGACACCCAGCCGAGACCTTGATCATACCTGCGGTCGACATAACTAAAACTCCAGGCGGTTAAAACAAAATCACACAGAACAAGGGAGTACCTTGCTCTGATACCAATTGAAAGTGCGTTATGTCGACTAGAGGGGGGTGAATAGGCGATTTTTATGAATTCTTCATTGAGGAATTTGCCGGTGAGGAAATTCCTTAGCGAAGAACTATTAGCAGCGGAATAAGTAATTAGAAATAAGTATGACAGAATACAAGCATGGTCATCATGATGAAATGAAGACTAGCACAGAGTACAGAAAGCGTAATCATAGGATAACACAAGATGAAGACAAACAGACTGAAGAAATTGAACTGAGGAAATTGAGAAAGTCTTCAGTCAAAGTCTTCAAACACAGATATGAACAAACACTCAACACGGTAATGAGGAAATGAAAGGGTTGAGGAAATAGAACCAGTAGGTTGGTGAAGACAATGATTTGGTAGACCAGTTCCAACTGCTGTCTCAGTTGTACGTCTGGTTGGAGCGGCAGAGTATTTAAACTCGAGGACACGCAGTCTCGGACACCCAGTCTCTGAGCACACAGCTTAGGACACCCAGTCCTCACCGTATTCTCCTTGAACTAAGATCACACAGATCCCGTCCAATCACTCGTGGTAAGTCTTCAGGCGACTTCCAAACCTTCATAGACTTGGTCACTCGGCGATCCACAATTCCTCTTGGATGCTCTAGACCTTGACGCCTAACCGTCTAGAAGAAGCACAGTCTTCAAAGGTAACAAGCGTCGGATCCACGCAGGATCAATTTCTTCAGTGATGCTCAATCACTTTGGGGTTTGTAGGTGTTTGGGTTTGGGATTTTCCTCACTTGATGATTTTCGCTCAAAGTCCTCGGAGGATGGGTTGCTCTCAAATGACAAGTGTCAAGTTCTCTTGGAGCAGCCAACCAGCTAGTGGTTGTAGGGGGCGGCTATTTATAGCCTAGGGAGCAGCCCGACATGATAAGACATAAATGCCCTTCAATGATATGACCGTTAGGTGGATAAGATATTTTGGGACAGCTGGCGCGCAGCACAGCAACGGTCGGAAATTTGACTCTCAAATTCCTCAGGGCTATCATGTTCCTCACTGTGTAGGTAATTCGCACTGGCGAATTCCTAACTCCTCAGTCAGAACAAATTCATCAGTGACCAGAAGAACTTCATCTCTGTCACTGAAGAAAGTGACTGAACTGTATGAGATTTCCAAAGGCTTCACTCGAAGGGATTGGTAGGTGTAGGATTTTGAGTTGAGCATCACATGGAAATTTTTCCTTAGTATTTCCTCGACCCCCTTTAACAGTACGGTGTTTCCTATGACTCAAGAAAGAGAAAATGAAACTACGAAAACAAAAGCCTTCACGCTTCATGTTCCACAAATGAATATCAAGTCTTCAAGGTCACACCAATTTCTTCACTTTCAAAGTCTTCAGAAAGTCTTCAGAATATCAAAGTCTTCAGTTGAAGAACTTCATTTTTAGGGGTCGACTTTCTCTGTAAATATCAAACTCCTCATAGACTTATAGACCTGTGTACACTCACAAACGCATTAGTCCCTTAACCTATAAGTCTTCAATACACCAAAATCACTAAGGGGCACTAGATGCACTTACAAGATTCATCCAACCAACATAAAGTAGTTCAAAGAGTGCCCCAAAGTTTCTACCGGAGAGTCAAGAGCGTGTGCCAACTCCTATGCATAGGTTCATGGGCGGAACCCGCAAGTTGGTCACCAAAACATACATCAAGTGGCACATGATATCCTATTGTCACCACAGATAAACACGGCAAGACATACATCAAGTGTTCTCATAAAAGACTCAATTCGATAAGATAACTTCAAAGGGGAAACTCAATTCATCACAAGAGAGTAGAGGGGGAGAAACATCATAAGATCCAACTACAATAGCAAAGCTCGGGATACATCAAGATCGTGCCATAGAGGGAACACGAGAGAGAACACGAGAGAGAGAGATCAAACACATAGCTACTGGTACATACCCTCAGCCCCGAGGGTGAACTACTCCCTCCTCATCATGGAGAGCACCGGGATGATGAAGATGGCCACCGGTGAAGGATCCCCCCTCCGGCAGGGTGCCGGAACGGGCTCTCGAGAGGTTTTTGGTGGCTACAGAGGCTTGCAGCGGCGGAACTCCCGATCTATCTTCTCCATGGATGTTTTTAGGGTACGTGGGACTATATAGGCGAAAGAAGTCGGTTGGCAGGTGCTCAAGGGGCCCACGAGACACGGGGGCGCGCCCCTGTAAGGGGGGCGCGCCCTCCTATCTCGTGGAGTCCTCGAGTATCTTCTGACTTGAACTCCACGTCTCTAGGATGATATTCTTCCAAAAAATCACGTTGCCTAAGGTTTCATTCCGTTTGGACTCCGTTTGATATTCCTTTTCTTCGAAATACTAAAATAGGCAATAAAACAGCAATATGGGTTGGGCCTCCGGTTAATAGGTTAGTCCCAAAAGTAATATAAAAGTGTATAATAAAGCCCATAATCATTCAAAACATATAATATAATAGCATGGAACAATCAAAAATTATAGATACGTTGGAGACGTATCAAGCATCCCCAAGCTTAATTCCTGCTCGTCCTCGAGTAGATAAATGATAAAAACAGAATTTTTTATGTGGAATGCTACCTAGCATGATTCTCAAAGTAATTTCTCTTTTATTGTGGAATGAATGTTCAGATCCAAATGAGTCAAAATAAAAGTTCATATTGACATGAAAATGGTAATACTTCAAGTATACTAATCAAAAGTAATCATGTCTTCTCAAAATAACATGGCTAAAGAAAGTTATCCCTACAAAATCATATAGTCTGGCTGATGCTCTATCTTCATCACACAAAGTATTTAATCATGCACAACCCCGATGACAAGCCAAGCAATTGTTTCATACTTTAATAATCTCAAACTCTTTCAACTTTCACGCAATACATGAGCGTGAGCCATGGACATAGCACTATATGTGCAATAGAATGGTGGTTGTGGAGAAGACAAAAAGGAGAATATAGTCTCACATCAACTAGGCGTATCAACGGACTATGGAGATGCCCATTAATAGATATCAATGTGAGTGAGTAGGGATTGCCATGCAACGGATGCACTAGAGCTATAAATATATGAAAGCTCAACAAAAGAAACTAAGTGGGGTGCATCCAACTTGCTTGCTCACGAAGACCTAGGGCACTTTTGAGGAAGCCCATCATTGGAATATACAAGCCAAGTTCTATAATGAAAAATTCCCACTAGTGTATGAAAGTGACAACATATGAGACTCTCTATCATGAAGACCATGGTGCTATTTTTGAAGCACAAGTGTGGAAAAAGAGATAGTAGCAATGTCCCTTCTCTCTTTTTCTCTCATTTTTTTCTTTTTTCTCATTTTTTCTTTTCTTTTTTTCTTTCTTTGGCCTTCTTTTTTTCTTTTTGGCCTTTCTTTTTTTTTTCTTTTTCCCTTTTGTTTCTTTTTGTAAAGTCCGAAGTCTCATCCCGACTTGTGGGGGAATCATAGCCTTCATCATCCTTTCGTCATGAGGACAATGCTCTAATAATGAAGATCATCACACTTTTATGGATTTACAACTCAAAGCTAGAACAAGGTATGACTCTATATGAATGCCTCCGGCGGTGTACCGGGATACGCAATGAATCAAGAGTGACATGTATGAAAAATTATGAAGGTGGCCTTGCCACAAATACAATGTCAACTACATGATCATACAAAGAGCAATATGACAAAAGTAATGCGTGTCATATGAACGGAACGGTGGAAAGTTGCATGGCAATATATCTCGGAATGGCTATGGAAATGCCATAATAGGTAGGTATGGTGGATGTTTTGAGGAAGGTATATGGTGGGTGTATGGTACCGGCGAAAGTTGCGCGGCACAAGAGAGGCTAGCAATGATGGAAAGGTGAAAGGGTGCGTATAATCCATGGACTCAACATTAGTCAAAAGAACTCATGTACTTGTTGCAAAAATCTAGAAGTCATCAAAACCAAAGCACTACACGCATGCTCCTAGGGGGATAGATTGGTAGGAAAAGACCATCGCTCGTCCCCGACCGCCACTCATAAGGAAGACAATCAATAAATAAAATTGTGCTCCAACTTCATCACAAAGCGGTTCACCATACATGCATGCTACGGGAATCACACACTTAAACACAAGCATTCTTTAAATTCATAATCACCCAACTAGCATTACTTTGATATTATCACCTCCATATCTCAAAACAATTATCAAGCATCAAACTTATCTTAGTATTCAACACACTCAAAAAGAATGTTTTCACATATCTTGAATACCGAGTATATTATCATTAAGCAAATTACCATGCTAATAACGACTCTCAAAATAATATAAGTGAAGCATGAGAGATCAATAGTTTCTTTAAATCAAATCCACCACCGTGCTCTAAAATATCTAAGTGAAGCACTAGAGCAAAAATTATCACGCTCAAAAGATATAAGTGAAGTAATATGAGCAAAACTATCAAGCTCAAAAGATATAAGTGAAGCACATAGAGTATTCTAACAAATTCCAAATCATGTATGGCTCTCTCAAAAGGTTTGTACAGAAAGGATGATTGTGGTAAACTAACAAGAAAAGACACAAATAATACAAGACGCTCCAAGCAAAACACATGACATGTGGTGAATAAAAATATAGCTCCAAGTAAATTACCGATGGAAGTGGATGAAAGAGGGGATGCCTTCCGGGGCATCCCCAAGCTTTAACTTTTTGGTGTCCTTGGATTATCTTGGGGGTGCCATGGTAGCAACTTTTTGGTGTCCTTGGATTATCTTGATTCAATGGTAGCAACTTTATTCTCAATAATTTCAAGTCTTTGCATAACATGCTCCAAAGTTAACGTAGTTCCATTAACCAAAAGAGGCGGTGAGCCAAATAAATCTATTAAAGCATTATAAGAATCAAAATTATGGCTACCCAATAAATTCCCTCCGGTAATGGTATCAAGGATATATCTATACCAAGGATTTGCACCTATGTAAAAATTACAAAGAAGAACTGAAGTAGATTGCTTCCTGGTAGATCTATTTCGAGCATTGCAAATTCTATACCAAGTATCTTTCAAATTTTCTCCCTCCCTTTGCTTAAAATTTAGAACTTCATTCTTGGGAGATAACAGAGAAGATAAGAGACTAGTCATAACGACAAGCAAGCTAACTAGCACACGAGCAAACAGAAAGGCAACGGGAAGAAGGCAAAAGAAAAAGAGAGGAGGAGATTGGGAAATCGAGGGCGAATAAAACGGCAAGGGTGAAGTGGGGGAGAGGAAAAAGAGAGGCAAATAATGTAATGCGAGAGATAGGGATTGTGATGGGTACTTGGTATTGTTGACTTGCTTGCGTAAGCCTCCCCGGCAACGGCGCCGGAAATTCTTCTTGCTACCTCTTGAGCATCACGTTGGTTTTCCCCGAAGAGGAGAGGATGATGCAATAAAGTAGCGTAAGTATTTCCCTCAGTTTTTGAGAACCAAGGTATCAATCCAGTAGGAGACCACACACAAGTCCCTCGTACCTACACAAAATGATAGCTACTCGCAACCAACGCGATTAGCGGTTGTCAATCCCTTCATGGTCACTTACGAGGGTGAGATCTGATATAGAAGATAAATAATATTTTTGGTATTTTTGATAGATAGATGCAAAGTGAAAAGGAAAAAGGCAAAGTAAAAATAAAGCGAGTAAATGAAGTGATGGAGATTGATATGATGAGAATAGACCCGGGGGCCATAGGTTTCACTAGTGGCTTCTCTCAAGAGCATAAATATTCTACGGTGGGTGAACAAATTACTGTTGAGCAATTGACAGAATTGAGCATAGTTATGAACATATCTAGGCAATGATCATGTATATAGGCATCACGTCCGAGACAAGTTGTCGGGGAAACTGATCCACGAACACCTACGGGACCGGCGGACCGAGCCCCTTTCGGTTCGGCGGGGGGCAAAGATTGCATGAAGAGCGGATCGAGGCGAAGCACACGAGCAGTTTACCCAGCTTCGGAGCTCTCCGGAGAGATAATACTCCTACTGCTGCTTGTCTGATTGTATTCAGTTCTTGCTCGGGAGCGCTGAGTGCTACGAGACCGAGCGTGAGTGTTTTTCTTGGCTTCGGAATGAGCCGAACCTCTTCTACGTTGCACGTGGGCCTCCTTTTATATGCTCAAGGGGTCCCCGACAGGTGGCAACGCAGACAAGGGTAAAAACATAAAAGGAGTTGCGGTTGGTAGAACTACCATGTACAGTGTATCCTACCTAACCCTGACGGCAGGGGACAAAAGCATTAAATGCCCGTCTGTGTCGCCCAAACAGTGCAGGAAAGGACCGTCAGGGACGCTACCGTTCGCCACGACGGTAATCTTGTCAGCGCCGCTTGCCACCTCGCACCGCTGGCTGCACAGCCTCTTGCCACGCGCGCCTGGGAAGGCCCCAGGGCGACACGTTGGTGGATGTGCTAGAGCGCGGGTACAGGATGGTTATTTGCCACGGCAAGCGCCTTGCCGCGGTCGTTGTCTTGTCGCGCCCGGAAGCTTGTCGATCACCGGGCCTTGCCGGGACGCGTGGCGCATCGCGGCAAGTTCCTTGAGATGCCCTGGTTGGCCTTCCCGGCAAGCTCCTCTTGCCGGGGCCTTGTCTCCTTGGCTTAAATACTTTGTTCTTGAATGGCTCCAGAGGAACCACGGAGGATCTTGGCGGTCGTCCGGCAAGCCTTGCCGCGGGGTGCTGCAACTGCCCGTGCACAAGTTCGGGGTACTAGGGTACCCCTATTCTAGTACACCGACAGGAGCCCCTGGGCCTGGGCCACACACGGTGCCGAGCGCTGTTGGGCCAGGCCCAAAACAGGGCACGGGCACGCGCGGCCTGGGTTACGCCGAATCTAACTCTGTATCCACCGCGCCCTCCCCCAATGGCACGCGTCGAATGCAGCATCGTGGGAGAGATCGTGGGTGGTTTCTTTATTCGGAAGGGCGAAACGTCCGCCCCCTCCCTCTTTATAAGCAGGGGAAACAGGGGCAGTTCGCCCATCTCGCCGGTTGCTACTCCAATCTCAGAAATCTCCGCCGCTCCCCCCTCCTTCCCAAAGTCGAAAGAAAGCAGCGCTCCGCCCCCATTGCCACCGGCACCACCAACACCGTCGATCTCCCCCGCCACCTCCTCCATGGCTCCGAAAGCCGACAAGGGGAAGGGCGTGAAGTCAGCCGAGGCGCAGCGGCTCGCGGCACTGCGAAAGGAGCGGGCGATCTTCCCCCCTCAGCTTGACGCGAAAGAGCTGAGGGAGTACTACTACCTCTTCTGGTCGACGGAGACACGAGCGCATCCGCGCACGAGGGTACTCTCAGCCGCCGCTTCGAGACTGGCTCCGAACGGGTACCCATTCTTCGCGCTGTTCTTCTACTGCGGGCTCTGCCCGCCCTTCTTTGAATTCTTTTGCGACATCATGAACACCTACGGGTTCCGCCTCCTTGATTTCACCCCCAACGCCGTTCTAACCATGATAGTTTTCGCACATCTCTGCGAAAACTTTGCCGAAGTCCACCCAAACGTAGCTCTTTTCCGCCACTTCTTTATGCCCCGAGTCGAGAGAGGAGAGCCCCTTGCCAGCGGAATCGCCTGGATCTCGAGAGTCGGCAAGAAGGAAGCCTATCTGGAGGGAGAGCTCCGCAGCAAGTGGGAGGAGTGGAGAGCAGATTGGTGCTGGATCATCGAGGAGAACCCGCAGCCATTCACCGCCCGGCGCCAAACCCCAATAGTACGCGGCAACGATTGGAGCAACGTGGCCCCGGAAGATGACAGGCTGAAGATTGCCGTCACCCGAATCTTGCGCCTTAGGCTTGCCGGGCTCACCGTAGGCGCCGTTGGCGCAGATTTTCTCCGCCGCCGCATCGCCCCCCTTCAGGAGAGGAGGAGACCCGCTTGGGAGTTCCAGAACTCGGCGGATATCATGAGGCTGCGCCCGGGCCTCAACTTCAACTTCACTATCTTGGAGCTTGACGCGATGCTTCTGGAGCTGTTCAAGCGCGATCCTCAACACCCGTTCATGCTGCCGAGGAGCGTCGTTCCGCTGTGCAACAATTCCTCGCTCGACCGCATCCATGCAATGATGCCACTGTGCGATTCGCATGGAATTGTTCCAACTTGGCAAGAGCCTACAGATGACGTCGTGCAGGAGTTCTTCGACAGCTTGCTAGAAGTGCCGGTCCGCCCCGACGAGCAGAAGAGCCTCACCCGCGACACCACCGACGCGGAGATGCAGCGCATCGCCACTAGGCTGGAAGAGGCGGCGGCAGCAGCTGCCGCGGGCGAATTTGGATTCACCATGGAGGAGGCAGAGGCAGCGGAGGAGGCAAGCCTTGCCGAGCGAGAGGAGCTTGTCGGCGAGGAAGAGCTTGTCGGGCCTGAATCTGAATCGAGCGAGCCCACCGGGGGCGCGGGCGACCCGTTGCAGATCGGCTCCTCCTCCTCCCCACCTTCAGCCAGCTCGCCGCAAGCGGAGCCCCCAGCTCCAGCAAGAAGGCGTCTCCGCAAGGCCGGGGATGCAGCGGGGCGGTAGATGGGTCAGCAGCCGTCGAGCCGCGCGACACGCTCTACCGCGGCAAGCACTGTTGCCGCGGGAGCGCCTCACGCCGCTGCGGCAACCGGAGCGGGGTCTTCCCGGTCCACCGCTACTGCACCTGCCAAGCGGACAAGGGAGCCTACCCCTCCGCCTCGCCGCACTGGAGGCGAGCCGGACTTCGATCTCTCCGCGCTCAGCTCCGACGATGAAGAAGAAGAGTAAGATCCTTCGCTGTACTTGTAATTCTTCAATTCTTGATGTGTGTCTCGTATCTGATTTGCTTTACTCCGAACTCATCCCTTTTCAGGACTCTGGCCCAGAGAGCGGCGAAGAGAGCCAAGGTCCCGATGATCGTCATCGAGGATGAACCCACCGCGGCAACAGGGGACGCGCCTGAGACCACCTTGCCGGACCCGGCAACTATTCACCAAAGCAGCCCCCAGCGCAGCCCCAGCATAAGTGTATAACTTACTTCCTGCTTTCAGGCGCGCATTGGTGCTTTTTCTTTACTGATGTCTGACTGTTGTTTTGTGTAGGAGCAGAGCAGCCTCACCAGGAGGGCCCGGAAGCCGTTCCTGAAATGCCATCTGCTTCGACTACGCCGCCAAGGGAGGATTCCCCGGCAAGGGAGCGTTCTCCGGCAAGGGAGAATTCCCCGGCAAGGGACAGTTCTCCGGCAAGGGATAGCACCAGTGATCCCTTGGTGGCGGAGACCACGACTGTAGATCCAGGTAATCCTCTCGTTTGAGAACTTCCCTTGGGTTCTTCTTCTTCTGATTTTCTTTTTGAACATTTGCTTGACTTCTCTCCCCTCTTCGGTCGTCAGATCCATCTGCCGCGGATCCGATGGAAACCGAGGCCGCCGGCGAGGAGAACGCGCGCGGCAACAACGACGATGCGGCTGCCATCGAAGAAGAGGCCGGCGCTGATGATGCTGCCGGTGAAGAGGCCGCCAAAGCTGCCACCGCAGGAGCTGGCGAGGAGTCCGGCGATCGTACTGACGGCCCCGAGGCCGCAGGAGCGCCAGGCACTACGCCGACCGCCGATCCCTCCGCCGCTGCTGCAGCGCCAGGCTCCGAAGAGCCCCAACCCGGAGCTTACTTGAAGGCTGGCGATGGCATCTTCATCAAGCTCCCTTGGGCGTCAAGCTCCAGGGCACCGGTCGAAGGGGAGATTTTGGATGGAGAGGTGCTCGCCTCTGCTGGGCTGACGCTAGTCGACGCGCCAAGCAGCAGTAGCGACAAGCCTAAGGAGGAGCGGCTGCTGCGGAAGCTGCTATCTCTTTACCGCGCCCGACAAGCCAAGCTGGCATCCCGAGAGGCGCTTGTCGCGAAGGCGGGGGTGGATATTGAGAAGCGCGCGGAGGAACTCCGGGGTCTGAGGCAGGAAGCTCTCCGGTCCCTGGCGGAGGAGCGGGAGCAACTTCTCGAGGAGCAGAAAGCCTTCCTCCTCGAGAAGGCTGAAGTTGAAGAGAAGCAACGGCTTGTCGCCGAAAATCTATTTGTGCAGGAAGGAGAGTTGGCGCAGTGCAAGGTCAACCTTGACAGCCACGAGGAGGAGCTTGCCGCGCGTGAGCAAGCAATTGGCGGGGCCCTCAAAGAAGCAAAGGATGCTGTCGCAGCTGCCGAGGCCGCCAAGAAGGAGCTGGAGACGAAGGTGGCGCAGCTGGAGGCCGATCTCAAGGCGGGCGGCGAGGAGCTTGCCGTGCTCAAGCGTGAGCGCGAGAAGGACGTTGCCGCTCACGATGAGCTGCAGGGTCTTCTCACTGAGAGGAGTAAGGAGCTCAGCGCCGCCAAGGATTGCAATGCAGATCTCGAGTTGAAGTTGGCTACTTTGACTCAGACGCTGGACGGCGCCAGGGAGCGGGAGGTGGCCTTGTCGGAGAAAATCAAGGCCGACGAGGCGCTGCTGGCGAATGCTGCTGCCGCCCATGACGCTTTCAGGGAGACTGTGGAGCACTGGACTGAGGGTCTTGTGGATCTTGCCGCCGCCATCGACGGGGAGCTGGCGCAGCTGGGGATGGAGGATCTCGGGTACTCCTCCGACGAGCACCTCCAACCCAGCGCCAAGCTCAGCTTGTTCTTCAAAGGCGTGGCGATGGTCCTCCAGCGACTCCGGGAGAAGATCCCAAAGCAGTTGGCCGACGAGTCGCGCAGGATCTGCGCGGGGGCTCTTCAGAAGGTGCTGGTGAAGGTGGCCTTCTGCAACCCAGGCCTCAACCTCACCAACGTCCTCAGGTCCTTGCCGCCGGATGCTGATCTGGAGGCGCTCAAGGCCCTTGTCACACCCATTGTGGACAAGGTGAGCGAGATCAAGAGGGTTGAGGGCGATCGCGTAGATTAGGCCGCCCATCTTTTCTTTTTCTTGTCGCTGCTGGCCATGTCATGGGAACAATCTATTAGAGCTTGCGACAAGCTATCTTGTAATATAACTCTATTTTGGGTAGAGATTTGCTATGTTATTTCCTTTACTTGATTCCTTCCTTTGTATGTTTTTGCCCTACGCTTCTAGGGAACTTGTCGGCGCAGGCACCTTGAGCCGCGAGCGCTGAGTGCGGGACGTCAGCAGCCTGCTGGCGGTGCCGCTATCGACAAGAAACCTTGTCGCAACTAGTCGCAGCTCACTTAAATTGTTGAGCGGACTCGAAACAAAGTAAGGGCGCAACTAGCTACGAGTTGGTTCCTCCGCGCATAGGTTTTCCATACAAAGTACGGTCGTTCGAGGAAGATAACTTAAAAATTTAAAACTGATTGCTCAAACTTTGGCAACTTAGCTTTTCTGTCGTTTGCTTCCCGGCAAGGCAAAACTTCCTCGAGCGATGCTTGGTCCACACCATTATCTTCTCCTCCCCCCGGCAAACTTGTGTGCGAGGGAATCTTTCTTTCCTTGAGAAAAAGAAAGAAAAGAAAATAAAGATATGGAGCTTTATGGCTCGTTATTGCTTACCGGAGGTAGGTGCTGCACAAAGTGTTAGATAGCGCATGCAAATATAAAGTAAAAAAGCATGAAATCGACAAGATGTGCGGAGCACATGAGCTTTACTTATGCACGGGGTCTGCGCCCGGCTTTGTACAAAGGATTACATGCAACATCGGCAAGACTTGTACAAAAGGTGGTTGCCGGAACGGGTTCCGGAAACCGCGCCCTACGGGTAAAACTTACGAAGATGCTCAATGTTCCAGGAGTTGCTCACTGGAATGCCATCTTCGGTCTCAAGGCGGACAGCGCCAGGCCTAGTGACTCGTTTCACCCAATAAGGGCCTTCCCACTTTGGCGTCAACTTGTTGGAATTCTTGGCGGACTGAACACGCCGAAGAACAAGGTCGCCTTCCTCGAAACTTCTGGCATTAACTTTGCGGCTATGGTAGCAGCGCAAAGCTTGCTGGTATCGAGCAGCTCGTACAGCAGCCTGAAGACGGTCCTCCTCAAGGAGCAGTGCGTCATCTTGTGGCAGCTGCTCTTGCTCAAGCTCATCATAAGCGAGCACTCGAGGTGACCCGTATACGAGTTCCGTGGGGAGAACTGCCTCTGCTCCATAGACTAGGGCGAAAGGTGTCTGGCCGGTGGCTCGATTTGGCGTCGTTCTGATCGACCAAAGAACCACTGGCAGCTCCTCAATCCAGTTCTTTCCGCACTTGCGCAGCCTGTCGAAAGTCCTGGTCTTGAGCTCGCGCAGCACTTCAGCATTTGCCCTCCCTGCTTGACGGTTGCTTCTCGGATGAGCAACAGAAGCGAAGCAGACCTTGGCGCCAAGATCTTGGACGTACTGCATGAAGGTGCGGCTCGTGAATTGCGTGCCATTGTCGGTGATGATCCTGTTAGGGATCCCGAAACGGCAAACAATCGACTTGAAGAACTTGACTGCTGACTGTGCTGTCACCTTCCTCACTGGTTCCACTTCCGGCCACTTTGCGAACTTGTCGATTGCAACGTACAAGTACTCAAAGCCCCCGACAGCTTGGGGAAAGGGGCCGAGGATGTCGAGCCCCCAGACCGAAAACGGCCAGGATAAAGGGATCGTCTGGAGAGCTTGAGCTGGCTGGTGTATCTGTTTGGAATGGAACTGGCACGCTTCACACTTGGTTACTTGTGCAGTTGCATCCTGGAGGGCTGTCGGCCAAAAGAAACCTTGCCGGAATGCTTTGCCGGCAAGTGCTCTTGCGCCAATGTGGTGACCACATATGCCTCCATGTATCTCTGCCAACAGCTTTTGTCCGTCTTCCCGGTGAATACACTTCAATTTCACGCCGTTGAGTCTTCTTCTGTACAGTGTGTTGTCGACAAACTGGTACATACTTGACTGCCGGGCTACTCTTTCCGCTTCTTCTTGCTCTTCGAGAAGTTCTCCTGTCTGAAGGAAATGGACAATCTGCTGCACCCATGTTGGAGCTTGCGGCTCGACAACAAGGACTAAAGGCACATCTGCTGCTGCGGGAACATCTGCTTCTACGGCGAGAACCTGCGGCTCAGCCGGAGCTTGACGTTCCCCGACAAGCTTGCCGGAGCAAAGCTTGTCGGGAGCGTCTGCTTCAACGAAACAAACCGTAGGGTTTGTCGGAGCAGACTGCTCCTCAGCATCCCTGGTGTTGATCTTGGGGACCTTATTGGCGGCGGCTTCGGTGAGCTCTGCCGGAAAATAGTCACCAGAAATCAACTTCCTCTTCTTGCTCTGTCCAGTTGATGGCGTTACAGATGGTTGAGTCAGCTTGAGCACAAAGATCCCTGGTTCCACAAGTAACTTAAGTGTGGCGCACTTCGACAGGCCATCAGCAATGTCATTCTGAGCTCTTGGAACATGTTCCATTTGTAGGCCGTGAAAGTGCTCTTCTAGCTTTCTCACTTCATCAACGTAAGCTTCCATCAACGGACTCTGATAATTCTTGTTCACTTGGCGGACGACAAGCTGTGAGTCACCCCTGACAATGAGCTTCTTGATCCCAAGGTCTGCTGCGATCCTGAGACCGGCAAGCAAACCTTCATACTCTGCAGTATTGTTTGTTGCTTGCTCCTTGGGAAAGTGCATCTGGACTACGTACTTGAGGTGCTCTCCGGTGGGTGCAACAAGTAGCACGCCGGCACCGGCGCCTTGCAGCGAGAAGGCACCATCAAAGTACATCAGCCATTCTTTGCTTGCTTCCTTGACGGGGATGCTCGTTTCTGGAATTTCTTCATCTGGTGTTGGCGTCCACTCCGCTATGAACTCTGCTAAATGCCCTACTTTGGATAGTCGAAGTGCTCTCAAACTTGAGGCCAAAGTTTGACAGTTCCAGTGCCCACTCGACAATCCTGCCTGTTGCTTCCGAATTTTGCAGTATCCTCTTCAGCGGAAAACAAGTGACGACGGTGATCTCATGTGCTTGGAAGTAATGGCGCAGCTTTCTCGAGGCCATGAGAAGGCCGAAAAGCAATTTCTGCACACCAGAGTACCTTGACCTAGCCCCCTGCGGAAGGGAACTGACAAAGTAAACTGGGCGCTGCACCATTCTCTTCTGCATCTCCTCACGTGTCTGTGCAGATCCATCTTTGTCGGGACCAGAGCTTGCCGGCGAAGTCCCTTGCTTGTCGCTGGATGCACTTGCCATGGTTGCTGGCTCATCATCTGGCTCCCTCTCCGCTACTAACGCAACAGTAACCACTTGATTGGTTGCCGCTATATACAGCAGTAACTTTTCTTGTGGCTTAGGTGCGACAAGTGTTGGAGTGGAGGACAGGTATCTCTTCAAGTCCTGCAGCGCAGCCTCCGCTTCCGGAGTCCATTTCATTGGACCTGCCTTTTTCAATATTTTGAAAAATGGCAGGGCGCGCTCAGCAGACCTAGAGATAAACCTGCTGAGAGCGGCTACACACCCGGCAAGTCTTCGTACATCCTTGACGCGCTTTGGTGCTTCAATCTGCTCAATGGCCTTGATCTTGTCGGGATTGGCTTCGATTCCTCGCTGGGACACGAAGAACCCGAGAAGCTTGCCGGAGGGGACTCCAAACACACACTTCTCGGGGTTAAGCTTGAGGTTGATCTTGCGCAGATTTGTAAAGGTTTCGTCTAAGTCTTGAATTAGAGTTGCCTTGTCCTTGCTCTTGACCACTATGTCATCCATGTAGGCTTCCACATTTCTGTGTATTCGTGGCTCAAAAGTGTCATGGACTACTCTTGCAAATGTTGAACCAGCATTCTTTAAACCAAAAGGCATCCATACGAAACAGTATGTGCCACATGGGGTGATGAATGCGGTCTTCTCCTCATCCTCTTCTGCCATGAAGATCTGATGGTATCCTGAGTATGCATCAAGAAATGAAAGCAAGTCACATCCGCCGTGGAGTCAACAATCTGGTCAATGCGCGGTAAGGGAAATGGGTCTTTGGGACAAGCTTTATTGACATCGGTAAAGTCGATACAAAGCCTCCATTTCCCGTTTGCCTTGCGCACGACTACAGGATTGGCCAACCACGTGGGATGGAGCACTCCTCTGACAAGGCCTGCTGCTTCCAACTTCTTGATTTCTTCAGCAATAAATTCTTGGCGCTCAACTGCTTGTTTCCTGACTTTCTGCTTGACGGGCCGCGCATGAGGACAGACAGCCAGGTGGTGCTCAATTACTTTCCTGGGAACACCGGGGATGTCAGACGGTTGCCATGCAAACACATCGACGTTCGCCCGCAGGAAAGCAACGAGCGCGCTTTCCTATTTAGGGTCGAGAGTGGCACTGATGGTGAAAGTACCACCAGTGCCGTCCTCCTTGGCGGACACCTTCTTGGTCTCTGGTGGAGCTATCATTGCCTTCTTACACTTGCCGGCGGAGCTCAATGGTGCGTCCTCGACGGTAGCGCAGCACTCCGAAGAGGTGCGCTTGCCGGAGTGAGCATCAGAACTCCTGCCGGACTTGGTCTTCTTCTTTCCCCCGGGAGCTTCACCGGCAAGTGATCTGCGATCTGTTGCGGCTGCTGCTTCCCGGTATATCTTGTCGGCGCAGATAAGAGCATCCTTCTTGTCGCCAGGGACAGAGATGACACTTATCGGGCCTGGCATTTTCAGTATGTTGTATGCGTAGTGAGAGGCTGCCATGAATTTGGCGAGTGCTGGACGGCCAAGTATCCCATTGTAAGGCAATGGAAAGTCAGCAACGTCAAAAGTGACCCTCTCAGTCCTAAAGTTTAACTCGCTACCAAATGTTACCGGCAACGTGATCTTTCCCTTCGGCTTGCTCCTTCCCGGATTGATTCCTTGGAATGTGCCGGTCTCTTCGAGCTCACTATCAGGGATCTGGAGTTTCTGGAGTACCGCGGAGGAGATCAGGTTCAAGCCGGCCCCGCCGTCAACTAGCATCTTAGTGACCTTGAGGTTGCGGATAGTTGGCGAAACCAACATCGGCAAGCACCCGACCGCAGTTATGCAATCAGGGTGGTCCTCAATATCAAAGATGATAGGCGTGCTGGACCATTTCAGAGGCTTGCGTGACTCAACGGGTGGCTCTACTGCATTAACTTCCCGCACCCACTGCTTGAGCTGGCGGTGTGAAGTATGTAGAGATGCACCGCCATCAATGCACAGGACCTCTGTGGCTTTTTGGAACTCCTGCTCGTCGGTCTCGTCATCATCCATATCTTCATCGTCGTCGTCATCTTCATCCTTGTCGCGGCCGCGGGGAGGTCTGTCTCCTTGCCGCTGCTTGGCCTTGCCGCGGCGTCCTCCTCGGCCGGGGCGTTTCTTGCCGGCTCCTCCAGCACCTTCCTGGCCCTTCTCCTTGTCGCGCCGCTCGTATTCAGCCTTCTGTTGCTCGACAAGCTGCTCGACTTTCTTGCAGCTCTGGAGGTCATGGCCCTTGGTGCGGTGGATCTTGCAGTACTGCTTGTTGGTGTCGTCCTGCTTGTCGGCGACCGCCACAGCCTGGTGGTTGGTGCCTGCAGCAACCTGCTTGCCAGAGCTACTAGCTTTGGCTTCCTTGCCGGATTGCTCAACAACTAGCACCTCTTTGCCTCTCTTCTTCCTGTTGTTCCGCCGCCGGTTTTTCTTTGCCGGGGCAGCATCCTCACTATCAGATCCTCCTGCTCCTGTATTCTCTCCGGGGAGTTTCCTCCCTTCCTCAGCACGTGCACACTTGTCGGCCAGGGCATATAGCTCACTAACGTCTCTGATCTTGCACATCGCCATCTCCTCCCGCATCCTGCGGTTTCGCACGTTCTGATGGAACGCGCTGATTACCGCAGCAGGGTGGACATCTGGGATGTTGTGCTGTACACGGCTGAATCTCTGAATGTACTTGCGTAGGGGCTCTCCTTCCTTCTGGGCGAGTAGATGAAGGTCGCTTTCTTGGCCATGAGGCTTGTGGCCGCCTGTAAAGGCGCCGACAAACTGGTGGCACAAGTCAGCCCAGGAGGATATGGAGTTGTCCGGCAAGTGCATGAGCTAGGATCTGACATTGGGCTTGAGCACCAGCGGGAAGTAGTTGGCAAGGATCTTGTCGTCCCATCCCCTGGTAGCTTGCACCGCGATGGTGTAGATGCTGAGGAACTCCGACGGATGCGTCTTGCCGTCGTACTTCTCTGGTACATCTGGCTTGAAATTCTTTGTGCTGGGCCACTGGACTTGTCGCAGCTCACGAGTGAACGCAGGGCAACCTACCGCGTATGGCAAGTCGCCTGGTTCCCCTGGCGCATGCATGTCGACAGAGGGCCCAGCGCGCTGGTCCGATTGACGTCGCGCTTTTCTTCGGCGCTTGATGCGAGTACGAGCGTCTTCTTGTTGTCGTTCGTGAAGAACTTGGCGCTGATCGCGACGAGCTTGTGGATCCGACGATGCAGTGGAGTCGCTGTCGAGGTGGATCCGGCGAGTCGGCGATCTTGGCCTTTGGGGTGGAGAGTACACGGTGGTTGCACCCCCATCGGTTTTGTCGCCATCGGTTCGCGCCTGGCGGTCCTGCCGTGGCAGCGAGGTACTCGGCTGCCGCGGAGTGTCGCCGTTGGCGAAGCCGATGAGACTCTGAATGGTGGCCCTCCATTCATCGATCTTGTCCGTCGTTGGAGGGTAATCCAGGAGCAGTTGAGCTCGCGCCAAAGCTTCTGCTCGAGTGGTGGGCAGCAGTGGCGAGCGGTGCGAGGAGCGAGATATGCTCGGACTTCTAACTAAGTTAGAAGGAGCAGTATCTCGTCCGGGCGATCGTGTCTCGCTCGTGCCGGCATGTTGGCGCGCATGCTGGTCTTGAGCACCCCGAGATCCACCAGCTCAATCGTGGTCCAACAAACGTATGGTACTGCGAATACCATGACGCTGTCGGTCTTGCGCCTCCTGAGATGGGCGCGGTGCATGTACGGACGCCGAGGTTTGCGCAGCCTTGTCCTTGGACCTAGCGGCGCCATGAGCTTCCTCGACGATGTACGTTCTTCCGCCGGCGCCTTCCCCACCACCCGTTTGCTCCGGTGGTGGTGGGATCGACGTGGACGGAGCAGCTGCCGCCGAAGTCTTCTTCTTCGGTGGCATGTCGATGAAGAAGATGAAGATCTAGCTCGTGTGAATGTCGGATCGGATTCACACAACCTCGACGCCCCCTACCTGGCACGCCAAAGATGTCGGGGAAACTGATCCACGAACACCTACGGGACTGGCGGACCGAGCCCCTTTCGGTTCGGCGGGGGGCGAAGATTGCACGAAGAGCGGATCGAGGCGAAGCACATGAGCAGTTTACCCAGCTTCGGAGCTCTCCGGAGAGATAATACTCCTACTGCTGCTTGTCTGATTGTATTCAGTTCTTGCTTGGGAGCGCTGAGTGCTACGAGACCGAGCGTGAGTGTTTTTCTTGGCTTCGGAATGAGCCGAACCTCTTCTACGTTGCACGTGGGCCTCCTTTTATATGCTCAAGGGGTCCCCGACAGGTGGCAACGCAGACAAGGGTAAAAACGTAAAAGGAGTTGCGGTTGGTACAACTACCATGTACAGTGTATCCTACCTAACCCTAACGGCAGGGGACAAAAGCATTAAATGCCCGTCTGTGTCGCCCAAACAGTGCAGGAAAGGACCATCAGGGACGCCACCGTTCAGCACAACGGTAATCTTGTCAGCGCCGCTTGCCACCTCGCACCGCTGGCTACACAGCCTCTTGCCACGCGCGCCTGGGAAGGCCCCAGGGCGACACGCTGGTGGATGTGCTGGAGCGCGGGTACAGGATGGTTATTTGCCGCAGCAAGCGCCTTGCCGCGGTCGTTGTCTTGTCGCGCCCGGAAGCTTGTCGATCACCGGGCCTTGCCGGGACGCGTGGCGCGTCGCGGCAAGTCCCTTGAGATGCCCTGGTTGGCCTTCCCGGCAAGCTCCTCTTGCCGGGGCCTTGTCTCCTTGGCTTAAATACTTTGTTCTTGAATGGCTCCAGAGGAACCACGGAGGATCTTGGCGGTCGCCCGGCAAGCCTTGCCGTGGGGTGCTGCAACTGCCCGTGCACAAGTTCGGGGTACTAGGGTACCCCTATTCTAGTACACCGACACAAGTAGATTGAAACGATTCTGCATCTACTACTATTACTCCACTCATCGACCGCTATCCAGCATGCATCTAGAGTATTAAGTTAAAAACAGAGTAACGCCTTAAGCAAGATGACATGATGTAGAGGGATAAATTAATGCAATATGATAAAAACCCCATCTTGTTATCCTCGATGGCAACAATACAATACGTGCCTTGCAACCCTTTCTGTCACTGGGTAAGGACACCGCAAGATCGAACCCAAAGCTAAGCACTTCTCCCATTGCAAGAACTACCAATCTAGTTGGCCAAACCAAATGGATAATTCGAAGAGACTTGCAAAGATAACTCAGTCATACATAAAAGAATTCAGAGAAGAATCAAATATTTTCCATAGATAATCTGAATCATCAACCCACAATTCATCGGTCTCAAAAAACACACCGCAAAAAGAAGATTACATCGAATAGTTCTCCACAAGAGAGAGGGAGAACATTGTATTGAGATCCAAAAAGAGAGAAGAAGCCATCTAGCTACTAGCTATGGACCCGAAGGTCTGAAGTAAACTACTCACACTTCATCGGAGAGGCTATGGTGTTGATGTAGAAGCCCTCCATGGCGGATGCCCCCTCCGGCGGAGCTCCGGAACAGGCCCCAAGATGGGATCTCATGGATACAGAAAGTTGCGGCGGTGGAATTAGGTTTTTGGCTCTCCTTTTGATCTCTCAGGGGTACGTAGGTATATATAGGAGGAAGGAGTACGTCGGTGGAGCAACAGGGGGCCCACGAGGTAGGGGGGCGCGCCCAGGGGAGGGGGGGCGCCCCCCACCCTCGTGACCTCCTCGGTTACATCTTGGAGTAGGGTCCAAGTCCCCTGGATCACGTCCGAAGAAAATCACGTTCCCGAAGGTTTTATTCCGTTTGGACTCCGTTTGATATTCCATTTCTTCGAAACACTGAAATAGGCAAAGAACAGCAATTCTGGGCTGGGCCTCCGGTTAATAGGTTAGTCCCAAAAATAATATAAAAGTGGAAAATGAAGCCCAATATGGTCCAAAACAGTAGATAAAGTAGCATGGAGCAATCAAAAATTATAGATACGTTGGAGACGTATCACCCTCCACTCTCGTGGCCTGGTGCTTGCCCCTCCTGCAGTGATTTCAATGCCTAAAATCCTCAAATATTCCAGAAAAAATCATACTAAATTTGCGGGGCATTTGGAGCACTTTTATTTTCGGACTATTTTTTAATGCACGGATAATTCAGAAAATAGACGGATAATACTATTTTTGCTTTATTTATTCTAAATAACAGAAAGTAAAAAGAGGGTACAGAAGGTTGTGCCTTCTAGTTTCATCCATCTCATGATCATCAAAATGAATCCACTAAGAAGGTTGATCAAGTCTTGTTAACAAACTCATTCCGAATAACACAGAACCGGAGAAATTTCGAATAACACTAAGTTACCTCAACGGGGATATGAAAATCCCCAACAATAAGAATATCATACTTTTTCTTGACAGTAGGGAGAGGAAATTCAAAACCTCCAAAAATAATAGTTGGAACTTTTTCAATAGAATTGATGCTATGAACTTGAGATTGTTTCCTCGAAAGTGTACCGTATGCTCATTACCATTAACATGAAAAGTGACATTGCCTTTGTTGCAGTCAATAACAGCCCCTGCAGTGTTCAAAAAAGGGCTACCAAGGATAATAGACATACTAGCATCCTCGGGAATATCAAGAATAACAAAGTCCGTTAAGATAGTGACATTTGCAACCACAACAGGCACATCCTCACAAATACCGACAGGTATAGCAGTTGATTTATCAGCCATTTGCAGAGATATTTCAGTAGGTGTCAACTTATTCAATTCAACTCTACGATATAAAGAGAGAGGCATAACACTAACACCAAAGGCTCCAAGATCACATAAAGCAGTTCTAACATCATTTCTCTTAATGGAGCATGGTATAGTTGGTACCCCCGGATCTCCAAGTTTCTTTAGTATTCCACCCTTAAAAGTGTAATTAGCAAGCATGGTGGAAATTTCACCTTCTGGTATCTTTCTTTTGCTTGTAATGATATCCTTCTTATACTTAGCATAAGGATTTACTTTGAGCATATCAGTTAAGCGCATACGTAAGAAAATAGGTCTAATCATTTCAGCAAAGTGCTCAAAATCCTCATCATCCTTTGACTTGGATGGTTTAGGAGGAAAGGGCATGGGTTTCTAAACCCATGGTTCTCTTTCTTTACCGTGCTTCCTAGCAACAAAATCTCTCTTATCGTAACATTGATTCTTTGATTGTGGGTTATCAGGATCAACATCAGGTTCAATCTCTGCATCATTGTTTTTGCTAGGTTGAGCATCAACATGAACATTATCATTAACATTATCACTAGGTTCATGTTCATCACCTGACTGAGTTTCAGCATCAGAAATAGAAATATCATTGGGATTCTCAGTTGTGTCTACAGTAGGTTCACTAGAAGCATGCAAAGTTCTATCGTTTTTCTTTTTCTTCTTTTTAGAATAACTGGGTGCCTCTAAATTATTTCTCTGAGAATCTTGCTCGATTCTCTTAGGGTGGCCTTCAGGATACAAAGGTTCCTGAGTCATTCTACCAGTTCTAGTAGCCACTCTAACAGCAAAGTCATTTTTATTGTTTAATTCCTCAAGCAAATCATTTTGAGCTTTAAGTACTTGCTCAGCTTGAGTAGCAACCATTGAAGCATATTTGCTAACAAGGTGAAGTTCATCTTTAACTCTAGCCAGATTATCACTTACACGTCCTATCTTGAAAGCATTATTCTTTAACTCTCTACCAACATAAGCATTAAAACTTTCTTGTCTAGCCATAAAGTCATCAAATTCATCTAAGCATGGGCTATGAAATTTAGTAGAGGGGATTTCAACTTTATCATATCTATAGAGAGAATTTACCTTTACTACCTGTGTTGGGTTATCAAGACAATATGGTTCTTCAACAGGTGGTATATTAAGACCATGTATTTCTTCAATAGGAGGTAAAATTTTAATATCTTCAGCTTTAATACCTTTTTCTTTTATTGATTTCTTTGCCTCTTGCATATCTTCAGGACTGAGAAATAAAACACCTCTCTCCTTCGGAGTGGGTTTAGGAATAGGCTCAGGAATGGCTCAATTGGTTCAGGAATCACTTTAGGAATGGGGTCGGGAAGAGTCCAATTATTTTCATTAGTCAACATATTATTCAATAATATTTCAGCTTCGTCGATTGTTCTTTCCCTGAAAACACAACCAGCACAACTATCCAAGTAGTCCTTGGAAGCATCGGTTAGTCCATTATAAAAGATATCAAGTATTTCATTTTTCTTAAGAGGATGATCAGGCAAAGCATTAAGTGACCGGAGAAGCCTTCCCCAAGCTTGTGGGAGACTCTCTTCTTTGACTTGCACAAAATTATTTATTTCCCGCAAGGCAACTTGTTTCTTATGAGTAGGGAAATATTTAGCAGAGAAGTAATAAATCATATCCTGGGGACTACGCACACAACCAGGAGCAAGAGAATTATACCAAGTCTTAGCATCACCCTTTAATGAGAACGGAAATATCTTAAGGATATAAACATAGCGAGACTTCTCATCATTAGTAAACAGGGCAGCTATATCATTCAACTTGGTAAGATGTGCCACAACAGTTTCAGATTCAAGGCCATAAAAAGGATCAGATTCAACTAAAGTAATAATTCCAGGATCAACGGAGAATTCATAATCCTTATCAGTAACACAAATAGGTGAAGTAGCAAAAGCAGGGTCAGGTTTCATTCTAGCATTAAGAGACTGCTGCTTCCATTTAGCTAATAATTTCTTAAGATTAGATCTATCATTGCAAGCAAAGATTTCCCTAGCAGCTTCTTCATTCATAACATAACCCTTAGGAACAATAGGCAATACATAATCATTGGGAGAACCTTCATCATCACTATCATCAATAATAGCATCTTCAAAATTTTCATTCCCCCTAACTCTAGCAAGTTGTTCATCAAGAAATTCACCTAATGGAAAAGTAGTATCATGCACAGAAGTAGTTTCATCATGCATAGCAGAAGTTGCATCATCAATAACATGCGACATATCAGAATTCATAGCAGTAGCAGGTTTAGGTGTCGCAAACTTACTCATAACAGAAGGAGAATCTAGTGCAGAGCTAGATGATAGTTCCTTACCTCCCCTCGTAGTTAAGGGATAGATCTTGGTTTTAGCGTCTTTCAAGTTCTTCATAGTGATCAACAGATATAAATCCCAAGTGACTCAGAGAATAGAGCTGTGCTCCTCGGCAACGGCGCCAGAAATTAGTCTTGATAACCCACAAGTGTAGGGGATCGCAACAACTTTCGAGGGTGAAGTACAACCCAAATTTATTGATTCGACACAAGGGGAGCCAAAGAATATTCTTGAGTATTAGCAGTTGAGTTGTCAATTCAACCACACCTGGATAACTTAGTATCTGCAGCAAAGTGTTTAGTAGCAAAAGTGGTATGATAGCAAAGGTAGAGATAAATGTTTTTGGGTTTTTGTAGTAGTTGTAACAGTAGCAACGGAAAAGTAAATAAGCGAAGAACAATATATGAAAAGCTCGTAGGCAATGGATCAGTGATGGATAATTATGCCAGATGCGATTCCTCATGTAATAGCTATAACATAGGGTGACACAGAACTAGCTCCAATTCATCAATGTAATGTAGGCATGTATTCCGTAAATAGTCATACGTGCTTATGGAAAAGAACTTGCTGACATCTTTTGTCCTACCCTCCCATTGCAGCGGGGTCCTAGTGGAAACTAAGGGATATTAAGGCCTCCTTTTAATAGAGAACCGGACCAAAGCATTAACACATAGTGAATACATGAACTCCTCAAACTACGGTCATCACCGAGAAGTATCCCGATTATTGTCACTTCGGGGTTGTCGGATCATAACACATAATAGGTGACTATAGACTTGCAAGATAGGATCAAGAACACACATATATTCATGAAAACATAATAGGTTCAGATCTGAAATCATGGCACTCGCGCCCTAGTGACAAGCATTAAGCATAGCAAAGTCATAACAACATCAATCTCGGAACATAGTGGATACTACGGATCAAACCCTAACAAAACTAACTTGATTACACGGTAAATCTCATCCAACCCATCACCGTCCAGCAAGCCTACGATGGAATTACTCACGCACGGCGGTGAGCATCATGAAATTGGTGATGGAGGATGGTTGATGATGACGACAACGATGAATCCCCCTCTCCGGAGCCGCGAACGGACTCTAGATCAGCCCTCCCGAGAGAGATTAGGGCTTGGCGGCAGCTCCATGTCGTAAAACGCGATGAAAATTTCTCTCTGATTTCGGAATATATGGAGTTGGAGTTGAGGTCGGTGGAGCTCCAGGGGGCCCACGAGATAGGGGGCGCGCCCTAGGGGGGGCGCCCCCTGTCTCGTGGACAGGCCCAGGCCCCCTGATGTATTTCTTTCACCCAGAAATTCTTATTAATTCCAAAAAGTGCCTCCGTGGATTTTCAGGACATTCCGAGAGCTTTTCTTTTCTACACATAAAACAACATCATGGCAGTTCTGTCGGTGTTCTGGGAATGGGGGTACCCAGACTTGCCTGCCTGTGGCCTGCGGCATGGCTCCAGGAGTGGCCCAGTACGGCCCATCTATGTCAACACATGCTCAAGACCCTCGCGAGGGGCCAAGCCTCGCGGGGCGGACGACATGAGGCTTCCTCGGGCACGGCCTCGTCGGGCTGGCTCGCGAGGAGGCGGCGAGATCAAGGCGGGGTACCTCGCGAGGTGCTCATGATGCAAGCCATGACGACCAAGGCCAGGCGAGCGCCGACCTGTGCACAGTCCTTGTTTCCTCTTTGGTGCAAAGGGAGCAAGCGTAGGCAAGAGTATCAAGCAAAGGCAACCATTTCGATGCAACAAGACCAAGACCAGCAGGACGACAGGATGGAGGTCATCGTGGAGCTCAAGCCGGCGTCATCGTCAGGGCCTTTGGCAGGCGAGGACCAACTTTAGTCAGGATAAGTGTACTAGATGTTCCCCTTCAAAATGGCCAATTGTTGGCGCCTTTGCCGCTCAATATTTGGGAAGAGGCCCAGGGCCTCCCTCTATAAATATAGCTAGCCACCCCCAGGGGCTCGGATGGGCTCTGATCGGATCTGGGGGTTCTGATCTGATCTGGGGGCTCTGATCTGATCTGGGGGTTCTGATCTGATCTGATCTAGAGGCATCAGGAAGAGAGAGATAGAGAGAGAGGCGACTGAACTCCCCGAGCAGTTCATCCCACCAGCCAAGAACATATGTCACGCCCAATATGCGACCCTATCCAAAAGGAACTCGAAGGTCCCACCAAGGATAGACCCGCATATTGAAATGCTTTTGCAAGGTGGATATCATTACATCAACATTACATAATAGATGGGGGTACATACAAGAGGCATACAATGCCACACGAATACAACATCATCTTACATGAGAACAACATCCGACTACGGATGAAACACAAACAGAAACTCAAATGACATCCACCCTGCGAGCCCAGGCTGCCGACCTGGAACCTATCCCCTGATCGAAGAAGAAGCAGAAGAAGAACTCCAAAACAAGAAAACATTGCTCTCGCGTCATGACCATCACATAACCTGTACCTGCAACTGTTGTTGTAGTAATCTGTGAGCCACGAGGACTCAGCAATCCCATTACCATGGGTATCAAGACTAACAAAGCTTAATGGGAAAGGAAGGGGTAAAGTGGTGAGGTTGCAGCAGCGGCTAAGCAAGTATGGTGGCTAACATACGCAAATAAGAGCGAGAACAGAAGCAAAGGAACGGTCGTTAACTACTACCATCTGCCTATAACCGCAGGCACGGCTTTCGAAAGATTATACCCTGCAGGGGTGTCCCAACATAGCCCATGATAAGCTCTCGCGATCAAGAAGGATATTCCTTCTCCCAGGAAGACCCGATCAGACTCGGAATCCCGGTTTACAAGACATTTCGACAATGGTAAAACAAGACCAGCAAAGCCGCCCGATGTGCCGACAAATCCCGATAGGAGGTGCACATGTCTCATTCTCAGGGCACACCAGATGAGCCAGACGTTGGGTTGGCATAGACCCTGGTTGCCCAGGGGGCGCCGGAGACCGCTCAGGTTGGACC
>NC_041385.1:79008902-79024996 GCF_002162155.2 Triticum dicoccoides
AAATAAAGATGACCATCGGGCTCCGGAAACCCAAGGAAAAAAGGGCTAGGTGAGGCAAATGGTAAAACCAAGGTTGGGCCTTGCTGGAGGAGTTTTATTCAAAGCAAACTGTCAAGGGGGTCCCATAAATCACCCAACCGTGTAGGGAACGCAAAATCCGGGAACATAACACCGGTATGACGGAAACTAGGGCGGCAAGAGTGGAACAAAACACCAGGCATAAGGCCGAGTCTTCCACCCTTTACCAAGTATATAGATGCATTAATAAAATAAGAGATATTGTGATATCCCAACATAACCCTGTCCACCATGGAGCAATCTTCAACTTCACCTGCAACTAACAACGCTATAAGAGGGGCTGAGTAAAAGCGGTAACATAGCCAAACAACGGTTTGCTAGGAAGGGTGAAAAAGGTTAGAGGCTGACATGGCAATTTGGGAGGCTTGAAGAGCAAATGATAGGTAGCGCAGCAAAGCGATAGAACGAAGCAAACTAGCATAGCAATGATAGTAGTGAGATCCAGGGTAGCGGTCATCTTGCCTGAAATTCCGCTAGGAAGAAGAACGAGTCCATGAAGAAGACGAACGGGAGTAGTCGAACGAATCCTCACAATCGCAACATTACCGGAACTAAGAAGCAACACCGGAAAGAAACAAACAACATGGTAAACACACAAGCATAAACATGGCATGATGCACAATCAAGTATGATGCATGTGCGGCTTAAAGAGCATGGCATGGCAAAGTGCAACAAACAATACTACAAGTTAAGTGGAGCTCAATATGCAACGAGTTGCATATTGACAAAACACCACATGGACATATTTAGTTTAATCTCGTTTAAGCTACCAAACAATATTAAATGTTGTTAAACATGGCGAGAGGTGAGGCATAATAAAACTACCTATCTAAGCAAGTTTAAATGAGGCCGGAACCACAAAACAACAATTCTGGAAAATCCCCATATGCAAATTATGAATTTTGTACTGTTCTGCCCTAAGACATATTTTGGAGTTGTTAAACAGGAAAATAAGGTCCACCATGTTAAACTAGGCATTTTTCCACCCCATTTACATATAAAGTTTATTAGAAACCGAGCTACGGTTATTTAGTTATGAAATAAATCATTTGAACATGCTATTTATGTAAATTAATTCAAACAGCACATTTAAACATTTTAAACATGGATGAAAGTGGCATATTATTAAACTATACAAAATTCTAAGCATTTTACATATGTAAATTATTTTAATCCGATGCATGGTTAATTAATTATTGATGCATGAACATTAAGGTTTTTTTTGCAAAACTGCAGATCCTGGAATAATAGCTAAATCGTTCCGCGGGAAAAAAACATGGATAGGGCCGAATCTGGTCGGCCCAAAAGTGCACAGGAGAGGGGGCGGGGCTGCTCACCCTGGGCCAAGGCCCGGTCGGTGGAGCAGTAGGCTGGCAGGGGGCGGATGCAGGCCGAGGCGAGGCCGGCCCAGGCGAAGTCAACGCGCCTGGTTCCTTCGATGCAGGGAAGCAGGGGATCGAGCTCGTGCTCGACAGAAGGCAGCAACGGCGCAGGGACGCGGTCAACGCAGGCGTTCGAGGTAGAGGCGATGCAGGTTTGGGAACACCGGATCCAGGCAGCGGCGCCCCCGGCAAGAACTTGGCGACGGCGGCTCCTTGCTGCAACAGCTATAGGGAGAGAGAGATGTGAGCCGAGAGAGAGAAGGAGAGGAAAAAGGGAAGGGCGTAGGGGAGCAGAGGGGCGGCCTAGTAGTCGAGGTCGCCGGCAGCAGGTCGAGCTGGAGGAGCTCGGGGCCTCAGGTGCGGGAGCAGAGGAGGCCGAGGCGCCATGGCAGGGGAACGGCAGCAGCGGCGGCATCCGAATGGGCTCGACGACCTACTGGTCGCCAGCGGGAGCGCAGTCCGACGAGGCTCGGGAGGTTACAGGAGGCGGAGGAACTCGCGATGCAGAGGACTTGGCTCGGGGTCGAGAGGAGACGAGGACGAGCGTTCCTGCTCGGGACGACGAGGAGGTTCGAGGCCCGCGCGAGGTTTGGCTCCAGGAGGCGCTCGGGCACGGGAGCTTCTTCTCCGATGGGGATGGACGGGAGAGGTGGCTCGGGAGGAGGGGATCGAGGGGAGCTCTAGTTGGCCGGGCATGCAGATCGAGGAGGAGAGGAGTGGCGGCTGCTGGATGGGGATGGAATGGTGGATGGGACAGGGGAGATCCCGAAGGGGAAGAGGGGTGGTTGACTGGCGGCGGCGGCGATTGGACAAGCGAGGATCCCTAGAAGATAGGGTTTTGTCTAGAAATGCACCGGTTATATATAGTAAGTGGGATTAGGGTAGGGGTTAGTCTGATCCTTCGATCAAAATCAGACGGTTGGAAAAAAATAGGCTAGGGAGTCCAAATAAGAAAATAAAGATGTATTAGGGATGTTTGGGGATGATCCAAAACCAACGGTAAAGACTGAGCGGGTCGGGTTCGGGCAAGTTTCGGACGCGCACACGAGGGGTCTGAGAGAGACTCCGGTTTAGGCAAGAGGGAAAAACAAAGAATAAGGTTGGTCTTGGAACGGTCAACAAAAGCATGGGGGGACGCGGCAACTATGAGCGAATGCAAGTTTTAAAAAACAATGACAGCAATGAGTGCCGATGCAATGCAAATGATGCGATGATGAAACGCATGACTTGAACAAAATGAAAAACAAAAAACAAAAACCCAACCACGGAGGAAATAACATATCGCATCTTCGGAAAAGGCAAGAGTTGGAGTTACGAATATGGAAAGTTGTATCCGGGGCGTTACAACATACCCTCGCGAGGCTGTTCTTCCCTTGTATTGTTCATCATCAGCCCCAGAGGCAATCCATCACACCACACATTGGAGTAGGGTATTACGCCACAATGGTGGCCTGAACCAGTATAAATCCCGTGACCTCTGTGTTGTTCTTCGTGTAGTTAGATCCTTGCGAGGTGACGAGACATGGGTAGGCAGGGGGTGTGATCTCCGTGTGCACCCCAGAGTTCGAACCTTGAGGGTCAGCCGGAACCCGAAATCCGACAAGTTCTGCTGAAAACAACGTCAGTCCGGGTTAGTTTCATTCAAATCATGCAAGTTAGAGTCCAAAACAAGAGCAAAAGTGTTTGGAAAAGTAGATACATTGGAGACGTATCAACTCCCCCAAGCTTAAAACTTTGCTTGTACCCTCAAGCAATTCAATTGATAAACTGAAAGTGATAAAGAGAAACTTTTACAAACTCTATTTGCTCTTGTTGTTGTAAACATGAAAAGCCAGCATTCAAGTTTCAGCAAATATCATGAACTAACCATACTCACAATAACACTTAGCTCTCACAATTACTCATATCAATAGCATAATCAGCTAGCGAGCCATAATAATAAAACTCGGATGACAACACTTTCTCAAAATAATCATAACATGATATAACAAAATGGTATCTCGCTAGCTTTTCTGAGACCGCAAAACATAAATGCAGAGCACCTTTAAAGATCAAGGACTGACTAAACATTGTAATTCATGGTAAAAGAGATCCAGTCAAGTCATACCCAATATAAACCAATAGTAATGAATGCAAATGACAGTGTGCTCTCCAGCGCGTGTTTTTTAATGAGGGTGATGACTCAACATAAAAGTAAATAGACAGGCCCTTCGCAGAGTGAAGCCGGGATTTGTAGAGGTGCGAGAGCTCGATTTTAAAATAGAGATCGAATAACATTTTGAGCGGCATACTTTCACTGTCAACGCAACAACTATGAGATTGCCGTATCTTCCATACTACATGTATTATAGGCAGTTCCCAAACAGAACGGTAAAAGTTTATACTCCCCCAACCACCAACAAGCATCAATCCATGGCTTGCTCGAAACAACGAGTGCCTCCAACTAACAAAAGCCCTGGGGGGAGTTTTGTTTAATTATTTTGATTTGCTTTGATATTTTTGGATCATGAGATTGGGCATCCCGGTTACCGGCCCTTTCTCGTGAATGAGGAGCGGAGTCCACTCCTCGTGAGAATAACCCACCTAGCATGGAAGATATAGGCAACCCTAGTTGTAACATGAGCTGCTCGAGCATACAAAATAGAATTTCATTTGAAGGTTTGGAGTTTGGCACATACAAATTCACTTGAAACTGCATGGACCCCCAAGGACATACCGGGTATCCCGAGGAAGTACGCCAGGCCTGTCTGTCAACCCCTGCGATGTTTCTCCGAAGAGAAGAGAAGAACCATCGGTGAAGAAGCCGCCAACACTACAAGAAATATGTCAACTTGTGACCACCACTATTGGTCACTGAAAGGTCATGGTTTTTCATTTGCGACCTTTTTGTGACCAAAAACAGAAGGTCAAAAGCTGGCGGTCGTAAACTGACTATAGCGACCTTTCTTCTGGAATGGTCGAAGACGTTTATGACCAAAATATGTCCACTATGGCGTTTTGGTTACTAGCAACCTCCCCAGGCCACGTAGGCATCCAGCGTGGCAAGCTGATGTGGCACAAGATTCAGCCCGGTCCAATTCGGTTTTCTACATGGGCCTAGCCCAACAATTCAGCCTTTTACTGTATATTTTTTCTGTTCATTTTCTCTAGCTACATGGGCCTAGCCCAACAATTTGGCCTTTTTATTTTCTAGGGCATGGCCTTCTATAGTCTACTGGTCCATTTTATTTTGCAGCTAGTCCCAGTAGTCAGAATGGCCCCACTTGTCATGCTTACCTCAAAATTGGTCCCACAAATCAGAAATTTCAAAATTTGTCAAACAACCATTATAACTTGGATCCACTTGTCAGGTTTCCATTTCACGGGTATTCAAATCACATGCACAACATTCTTTCGAACAGACCAAAGAGCAAATGAAATTGGTCCAAAACCAATACTACATTAATCTATTACAATCGTTATAGTATATTACAACTCAGATATGCCTACTACTGCCTACAATTACAACACATAATATGCTACTCTTTGTCGATATGCTTCAAAACTTCGAACATGGATTCGCACTTCACCTGTGCAAAAAATAAGAATGAACATATAAGAATAAGAATATGTATAGAACATCAAACAGTAGCCAATTTGGGACCCAATAACTTATAATCAAGAATTGACAGCAAATTCCATGTACATAAATAGTATGACTAACACTAACCAGTATGCGTTCATGGAGCGACTAAAATGTTCTCACTACCTAAGATTTTTTTGGTATATAATATAGTGACATGTGCAACTCTCTAAATTGATCATCGAAATGAAAAGAACTATAAGAACGAGTTCATTCAGAATCCAGGCATGTCAAATTTTAAGCACTAGCAAAATAGATCTAACATGCATCATGTTTTATGGTTCAAGCAAAACAGTAAAGAGATGGACATACACGCATCAAGCATACCAGGTACTAGAATAAGAGGTCCAGATGCATGCATGAGCAGTTCTTAATATGTATATTCATCATCACAGCAACCTATAACCACCTATGCTCATTGTTACAAATCTATGCATAGTTTAAAAAAATAAACCTATCTATTTGAAACCAGAACAGATTTGTCACTCAAATCTGAATTCATTGGTTTCTTCTCCAAACTATTGAATCTCAGGCCTCTAATTCGCTAGTTTCTTAGGCAATAAACATCATTGCAAAATTTGATGAAATGCATAAGCCCAGTCGATGACTACACAGCAGCAACTACTTCAGACATTGGCTGGAGAAATGCTCATCATTTTTTTCTTTGTAAAAGAATTTTTGAGTTAAGCAGTAGCACTAGTTACTGACTACACATGTACCGCCACAATTACCAAACAAGATTATAAAAACCCCAGAGAAAAGAGGAGACTAAAAAATTTGCTCGAACAAGCTTGTTATTTAACGCGGCTGTGAAAATGTAAAGTTGGCAGCAGATAAACACTCAGACACTACAGGTGCTTGTTTCATCACGTTACAAAGGAGAAGCACAAACCACAACTTTACTCGACACACGCACATGACCTGTCTAGTCTATATGGGTAAGAAACAGGACCACTACTTCACTAAGTGGTAGTGGAAACAAGGTAACACCAATAAAATGGATAGAACAATAACGGGAACAACTCCAGTTTACACACAAAGCTCTATCCATAGTGCCAGCTATGGATAAAATCATAAACACTCCCAACAGGGCTCAGTCACACGGTTAATTTTGACTATAATATAACTAGAGAACTAAAGATTCTACATACTTAGAACATTTATGACTTACCAACAAGGGTAGAATACTGCCTCACACCCAGAAGAATTTCTGGTATTCTGTACCATAATTTCACCACCTATAAACAACATTCTGTTTAGATAAAAAAATGCAAAAGGCAGTAGCAAAATCATAACATGAGAACAGCTTATTAATATGATCATATGAATACCAGCTCCAATTAAATTAAGCTTAGAGGAAGGCGATAAGTGAATAGTCTTATGATGCAGTACCAAACAACAGTCAACACTAATGGGAGGCATCAACCTCTCTTTTGTTTGCGAATGGGAGATATCAACCTCAGTTTGCAGCAAAACATAGTACATGGTTATCTCTTTTCTATGAAGACATGCACACTTTGATAGCCAAATGAGACAGATGGCAGTACATACGCCCGCAGAAGTGTGTACATGTGGTCTACTGAATTCAAAAAAATGCATTCCAGACTTGAAATCAAGAAGGGATTGCTAGGTATCAGTGGAACTGATTAAAATTAAGGGCATTCTGCCCCTGATAATGTGTGGTCGGTTATGAAAACTGCTGCACATACCCCTGTTCCATCCTTGGTGTTGTAGTCGGTCCCATAAACCGTCAGCGCAGGCGCCTCCCGACAACGACTTGCTGCACATAGGGCTCAGGTTGTTGGGGACTCCAAGTGGGTCTTCCCTGATGTAGCCACTCGGGTACAGGAACAATACACCTTCAAGGCAATAAATAATAATTTGTCATCGATACGCATAGTCAGACTTCATATTCCAGGTACTGTTTTCAATGGTTAGTACATACTAGCCTTTGATGTTCCTACATAATAAAGCCTAGCAGATGCATATAATCTGAATAGGAAACCAATTTGTGCAGATGATACATATACTGAACTCTAACATGAAGCACTTTCTGTATCTGCAGCAAGTATATATTGAACTCTGAATATAACGAGATGAGCATATGCATAGTAAAATTGCATATTTGTTTCAGGTGTTGCTTGTTTTCAATGGTTAGTACAGACAAGCCAGATGTAAATTTCCATGTGTTGTCCTACAAGCATGTAACTAATCTGTGCAGATGACACAGAGCAGCGAGCAGAGAATCAACTCTGACATTAAGCATTTTTCTGAAACTACAGCAAGTATGTAGGGAACTCTGAATATCTGAATAACTGCAGCAAGTAGTATTAAGTATGAGCACGTTGTGAGCTGCATCTTATTGCTGACTGTCAGTAGCACAGACCTCTCATCTAACAAGCAGCAGGCAACGTCAAAAACACACAAGTCTGAATGAAATAATTTTGTTCAGAGTTTCACATCCAGAGAAAGAAAAGCATCTCATACTAGATCTTAACCATATCCACGGGGGATTCAGCCGGCGGGATTCAGCATCCAGAAGAAGTGAGATTGGGAATCCACCTCCCAGATGCAGAATCCCAAGGGGGGAACCGCCACAGCTCGCGGTCGCGGAGAAACAAAGGGGAGGGGAAACTTTAGCTGTATATGGAAGAGGAGGACCTCACTTGTGACTCCGCAATGGCCGCAAGGTCCCTCCTTCTTCGCCATGGTGCCCTCCCTCTTCTCGTTATGCACCACGTCCTGCAGCCTACACAGCACAACAACAGTCAGCCAGTCCATCCATTCCGCGGCGGCCAAATCCAGCCCAAACCCTGATGCCGGGGAGGAGAAACAAGATGGGGGAGAGGAGGGGTACCTGATGATGTTCCGATGCTGCATCTCCTTGAGGAGGGAGATCTTGCAGACAACGGTTGAGGGGACGCAGGCAGAAGGAGCAGCACGACCGGCCTTGAGGTCCGGCGCGTCGACGGCCTGTCTGGCATCGGCCGCCCTCGTGGAGATGCCAGAGGAGGAGGCTGGTGAAGCAGCGATGGTCGGGATCGACTGCTAGGGTGGAGTACGACTGCTAGGGTGGAGGTCACCGCCGACCGGTGGGATCGGGAGAGACGAGGTGGAGGGCGCGCTGGCCGGATTGGAGCAACAAGGGATGGAGGTTGTGCGCGCGCGGGCATCAGAGACCCTCACGGGAGAGGGTGGAGCAGTGGCGGGGGGTGGGGGTCGAGCTCCGCTGGAGGGAGGTGGCCGACGCGCACAGGATTGGATCTGGGAGGGAGAAGGCGGCAGTGGCGATTGGGAGAAGGGGGCTAGGGTTTCGTGGGTGGACGAGGATGAGAGGGATACAGGGTGATTCGGGAGGGGGTGAGAGCGATGAGAGGGGTGTGGGCTGCCCTTGGATCCGGGCGCATCCAACGGTGCTTAAGGCATGATCCGCGTGAGCTGATTTTAGACCAATCAGAATAGAGTATCCCCTTTGATGATGTTAAGACCATTTAAATTAGTCGTAATCGATTGAAAATAAGATTTTGAATCATGGCTGCTATTTGACGACCTAAGAAATTTATAAAAATATAGAAATAAAAAACCTTCGCATTGTCTCACCAAGTGTGACCTACTTTTCAGTAAAAATAACAAACTTTGAATATTGTTAATATCATTAAAAAAGTGTTCTAAGATATGAGTTTTTGTAAGAGAATCATTTTTCGAGTGTCCAAAATGATATTTTTATAAAGAACCTAGCAAATATTTGTTGCAAATTTGGAGCACATCAATTTTATAATTCACAATCATAGCACATGTGGAGCACATCAAATACTTTTTCAAGCTTATGTAGTTGTGTTTTTCTATTTGTTTCTCTTGTGTTTTTTGCACAAGGGTGCATTTTGGAATGGCATAATTCGTTCAAATTATCTCATATTGTGCACAAAGGTGCATATTGGAATGACAAACAATGTTGCCTAAGGAATTTTTCATTTTCTTTTGACGAAAAAATCAATTTTCCATTTTTCGAGTGCCCAAAATGAGTTTTTTTGTGAAGGACCTATCATATATTTGTTGAAAAATTGGACCATATCATTTTTATACAAAACTAGGCCATATTTAATGCACAATTGACAAAATGATTGGGTGTAAAAAGTTTTGATCCACCTCTGGTGAAAAAGACAAATTTCCGCCGATTCATTTGGAAGCGGGTCAAATTTGAACTGTAGCTGCATTGTAGTTTGCTCTTTATTTTTTTCAAAAATCATTTCTAGGTACATAAGTATCTATTTAATCAGAGGAACACCAAAAAAATTCCAAGATTCAACTACTAGCTAGGAACGGTCATTCCCGCTGTTTTGACCGCATTTTGAAACGGGCATAAAAAATTCAAAAAAATCAAAAAATTGGAAAACCTTCGCATTGTGCCATTATATGTGACCAAGTTACGAGAAAAAATAATAAACTTGTAATACGGCAATTCTTTTAAAAAAGTGTTCTCAGAAATGAGCTATCATGTGTGAAGATTCATGGGTTTCAACCCAAATGATCAATCTTGTGGCCACATTCATTGCATAGTTTGTTCAAATGATATCATATTGTGCACAATGGTGCATATTGGAATGGCAAACAATATTTCCTAAGGAAGTTTTCATTTTCTTTGGACGAAAAAACCATTTTCCATTTTTCGAGTGCCCAAAAGGAGGGTTTTTGTGAAGGACCTCCCAAATAATTGTTGCAAAATTGGACCAAATAATTTTTCTAAAATACTAGTCCATATTTAATGCACAATTGACCAAATGGTTGGGTGTAAAAAGTTTTGATCCACCTCTGGTGAAAAAGACAAATTTCCACCGATTTAGGTGGAAGCGGGCCAAATTTGAACTGTAGCTGCCTTGTAGTTTGCTCTTTATTTTTCCTAAAAATCATTTCTAGGTACATAAGTATCTATTTTATCATATAAACACCAAAAAAATCCAAGATTCAAGTACTAGCTAGGAACGGTCATTCCCGCCGTTTTAACCGCATTTTGAAACAAGCATAAAAAATTCAAAAAAAATCAAAAATTTGGAAAACCTTCGCATTGTGCCATTATATGTGACCAAGTTACGAGGAAAAATAATAAACTTGTAATACGGAAATTGTTTTAAAAAAGTGTTCTCAGAAACGAGCTATCATGCGTGAAGATTCATGGCTTTCATGCCAAATGATCAATCTTATGGCCACATTCATGGCATAGTTTGTTGAAATGATCTCATATTCTGCACAAGGGTACATCTTGGAATTCCAAACAATGTTGCCTAAGGAAGTTTTCATTTTCTTTGCACGGAAAATTCATTTTTCATTTTCCGAGTGCCCAAAAGGAGGTTTTTTTGTGAAGGACCTACCAAATAATTGTTGCAAAAATGGACCAAAACAATTTTATAAAATAGTATGCCATATATAATGCACAATTGACAAAATGGTCGGGTGAAAAAAGTTTTGATCCACCTCTGGTGAAAAAGACAAATTATCGTCGATTCAGTTGGAAACGGGTCAAATTTGAACTGCAACTGCCTCATAGTTTGCTCTTTATTTTTTCCAAAAATCATTTATAGGTACATAAGTATCTATATAATCATAGAAACACCAAAAAAATTCCAAGATTCAACCACTAGCTAGGAACGGTCAAGCCCGCCATTTTGATCGCATTTTGAAACGGGCATAAAAAATTCAAAAAAAATCAAAAAATTGGAAAACCTTCGCATTGTGTCATTATATGTGACCAAGTTTCCAGGAAAAATAATATACTTGTAATATGGTAATTATTTTGAAAAAGTGTTCTCAGAAATGAGCTATCATGCGTGAAGATTCATGGCTTTCAAGCCAAATGATCAATCTTATGGCCACATTCATGGCATAGTTTGTTCAAATGATCTGATATTGTGCACAAGGGTACATCTTGGAATTCCAAACAATGTTGCCTAAGGAAGTTTTCATTTTCTTTGCACGGAAATTTCATTTTTCATTTTCCGAGTGCCCAAAAGGAGGTTTTTTTGTGAAGGAACTACCAAATAATTGTTGCAAAAATTGACCAAATCAATTTTATAAAATACTAGGCCATATATAATGCACAATTGACAAAATGGTTGGGTGAAATTTTTTTTGATCCACCTCTGGTGAAAAAGACAAATTGTCGTCGATTCAGCTGGAAGCGGGTCAAATTTGAACTGCAGCTGCCTCATAGTTTGCTGTTTATTGTTTTCCAAAAACCATTTCTAGGTAAATAAGTATCTATTTAATCAGAAATACATGGTTTTATGGCGAGACATCGAGCTTTGGACGGTGGCCGAGGGCCCCAACTCTAGAGCACGTAAGCTCGCATGCCCGCCGCGTGGTCACCGCGTGACCGTGGCATTGCCATGTGTTCTAGGCGGCCTAGGAATGTCTAGTGGGTTGGGCACACCCCAGGTAGGTGCTAGGAAGAAAATCACAACATAAGATTCTCACAAGGAGACCGATCGATGCTCAAACAGGAATAAGCAGCCAAGTGTTTGATTTGCGGTATGGGAAATGCACATGGCTAATGGGCGTGAGTTTTGGCTGAGGATGATCAGTTGCTAAGAAGACCGTCTTCACAAATTTTCACCTCAAAAGGAGGAGCCTAGGTGGTACTTGCTTTACAAAGTACCACACTGGACATAAATACGAATGTTGAAGCTGGGCTCAAAATAATGAATGGATTGAGCTAGCATTTGGTGGAGGATGGTTATTTGGGCATAGGAAAGCACTGTAGAAAATGGATACCATTTGGACATGCCAAAGTGGTACTTCCTTCACAAAGTGCTGCTCTGAACAGAATAGGAAATTGAATATTTTCGAATTATTTTTGAACTAGGCAGGGAATGTTTTTGACATATTTGATGAAGATATGATCCAAAACATTTATGAGAATTTTTTGGGAATTTTTGGAATAACAAAAATATAGGTTGCTTCACAACCTAGGGCAAAAACTGCCACATGGACATGACACATAGGCAAAACTGATGAGATGGCGCCTAGTCATCACAACCCACCACAATCTACAAGGCTATGAACATCTGTATTGGTCATTAACAACTAGAAATAAGGCAGCGGACTAGCACTGTTTGCTTTGTGGCCATTTCGTGTAAGGAAATTATGACCTTTCTGACCAAAATGGTCGCAATGGTTTAGGGTTTGGAGCCCCCCGAACAGCTTTTGACCAATTGGTCTGAAATGGTCATAGATCTATGACCAATTCTTCCAAGGTCACTAACAAAAGGTCACTAGTTGACATATTTCTTGTAGTGCAAGATCTTAGCGTCCGGCTTCATCATGGAAGTGTTCCACCCCGAGTGGCTGGCCAACCCAGTCCTCGTCCTGAAGAAGAACAAGACCTGGCGCATGTGCATCGACTACACCAGCCTGAACAAGGCCTGTCCCAAGGATCCATTCGCCCTCCCGCAGGTTGACCAAGTCATCGACTCGACCGCTGGGTGCGAGCTCCCGTCCTTCCTGGATGCTTACTCCGGCTACCACCAGATCAAGCTGGACCTGGCCGACGCCCTGAAGACGTCCTTCATCACGCCCTTTGGGGTGTATTGCTACATCACCATGTCATTCGGCTTGAAGAACGCCGGCGCCACCTTCCAGCGCTACATGCAGAAATGCTTGGTGCCGCAACTCATCCGCAACATCCACGTTTACGTGGACGACATCGTGGTGAATACCAAGCAGCACCTCACGCTCCTCGATGACCTGAGGGAAACATTCGCCAATCTGCGTGAATACAAGGTCAAGCTCAACCCAGAAAAATGCGTTTTTGGCGTCCCGGCCGGAAAGCTACTTGGCTTCCTCGTCTCGGAGCGCGGCATTGAGGCGAACCTAGAGAAGATCAAGGCCATCGAGCGCATGAGCAAGCCGGCTCGGCTGCGCGATGTCCAGAAATTCACCGGCTGCTTGGCCTCGATCAGCCGATTTCTCAGTTGGCTGGGCGAGAGGGCCCTGCCCCTGTACCAGCTGATGAAGAAGACGACGCCATTCAAATGGAACGACCAGGCGGACGAGGCCTTCCAAGACCTCAAGCGCATGCTCTCCACCGCACCAGTCCTAGCCGCGCCGGCCGAGAAGGAGCCGCTATTGCTCTATATTGCTGTGACCTCATGGTCGATCAGCACAATGCTGGTGGTCGAGCGACCAGAGAAGGGCAAGGTCCAAGCCGTCCAGCGCTAGGTCTACTACCTGAGCGAGGTGCTCTCGGCCTCCAAGCAGAACTACCCGCACTACCATAAGATATGTTACGTCATGTACTTCACCGCCAAGAAACTGAAGTAGTAATTCCAAGAGCATGTTATCACTGTGGTCAGCACGGCCCCCCTCGGTGATATCATCGGGTGCGGGTACGCCTCCGGCCGGGTCGCCAAGTGGGCGCTCGAGCTAGCCGACCACACCTTCCTCTACGAGCCCCGCACCACGATCAAGTCTCAGGCCTTGGCTGACTTCCTCGTCGACTGGACCGAGACCCAGTACCTACCGCCGCCTTCGGACTCGACGCATTAGCGTATGCACTTCGACGGCTCCAAGATGCGACTCGGCCTAGGGGCCGGCATCGTGTTATCCTCCCCGAAGGGGGACCGACTCCGCTACACACTCCAGACCCACTTCACCGTCTCCAACAACGTCGCCGAGTACAAAGCCCTTGTGCATGGCCTCCGGCTTGCCAAGGAACTCGGCATCCGGCGCATCCTATGCTACGGTGACTCCAACATCCGGTGGTGCAACAGTGCTCCGGCGAGTGGGACGCCCGTGACTCCAACATGGCAAGCTATCTCTTCCTCGTCCAGAAGCTGTCCAGATCCTTCGAGGGCTGCGAGTTCCTCCACATCCCGCGCGCGGAGAATGAGGCAGCCGACACGCTCGCCAAGATCGCCTCGTCCCGGTAGTCCATCCCGTCCGGCGTCTCCCTCGAGCACCTGCACAAGCCATCCATCAAGCCGTCTCCGGACTCCGAGTCCATCCACGTCCCGGACGACCCGGCCGCGCCTCAACCCGACCCGGGGACTGCTGAACCCGGCCCGGGGACTGCCAAACTCAGCCCAGAGACCAAAGCCGCCAACCCGGCCACCATCGCCCTCGACCCGGCCGTCGCCATCCCCGACCCGGGGGCTGCTCAGCCCGGCTCGGGGGCTGCCAACCCGGAACCCATCCTGGTGGCCGTCTTCGCCGTGGTGACGGCCCCGTCTTGGGCCCTGCCTATCTCGGAGTTCCTGGAGAACGGGGTCCTCCCCATGGATGAGATCGAAGCCCGACAGGTGCAATGCCAGGCGTCCGCCTACAACATCATCAACAACGAGCTCGTCAAATGCAGCTCCACTGGCATGTTCCAGCACTAGGTCGAGCAGGACCAAGGCATCGACATCCTCCTCGACATACACCAGGGCGAATGCGGGCACCACGCTGCATCATGATCCCTGGTGGCCAAGGCTTTCCGCCATGGTTTCTACTGGCCTACGGCCCTGCAAGATGTCGAGTCACTCGTCCTCAAGTGCGAAGGATGCCAACGCTTCAGGAAGTGCAGCCACCAGCCGGCGTCAGCGCTTCGCACCATCCCGATCGCCTGGCCCTTCGTGGTCTGGGGACTCGACATGGTGGGACCCTTCAAAACCGCCCGAGGCGGCATGACGCATTTGCTGGTGGTGGTGGACAAGTTCACCAAGTGGATCGAAGCACGGCCAATCAAGAAACTGGACGGGCCAACAGCCGTCCGGTTCATCAAAGACATCGCAATACGCCACGGCATGCCAAACAACATCATCACGGACAACGGTACCAACTTCGCCAAGGGCGCGCTCGCGCAATACTGCTCCGTCTCTGGCATCTGCCTCGATGGCCTCTGTTGCACCCCCGTAGTCCAACGGGCAGGTCAAGCGGGCCAACGGCCTCATCCTACCCGGCATCAAGCCACGGCTTGTCGAGCCACTCATCCGCTCACCCGGCTGCTAGCTCGGTGAGTTGCCGGCCATCCTATGGAGTCTTCGAACCATGCCAAACCGGTCGACCGGGTTCACCCTGTTCTTCCTCATTTATGGAACCATAGCCGTCATCCCGACCGATGTCGAGTTCGACTCGCCACGCGTCGTGATGTACACTGAAGCCGAAGCCAAAGAAGCCCGCGAAGACGGCGTCGACCTACTCGAAGAAGCCCGCCTCCTAGCGTTCAGCCATTCAGCCATCTACCAGCAAGGCCGGAGGCACTACCACAGCAAGAAGATCAAGCCCCTCACATTCCACGAGGGCGACCTCGTCTTGCGACTCGTCCAAGAGCAAGCCGGCCAGCACGAGTTGTCCCCCCATGGGAGGGCCCTTTCATCGTCAGCAGGGCCTTGTGCGACCGCAATGCCTACTACCTCATCAACGCACGCAAGTCAAACAAGTGCAAGAGAGACACCTCCGGTGAAGAAACGACCCGGCCGTGGAATGCGGGACTCCCCCGCCCATTTTACAGTTAGTCGTACGAATGTATGTATCACTGCCTTTTGTAAACGCATGAAACTATGGGGTCCCTGATTGATGCTCGGGGGCTGCCCTTTCCCGACCAAGTTATTGTGTTTCCTACTTTTATGAATCACTTTGCTCCTAAACCTGGCCACTGGTCCGACTCGCTCGACCCGGGGGCTCGGGGGCTGGCCGGCTTGGTTGCCACCCGCCGCCTTCCTTGGTGATTCCTGACGCGCTAAGGACGCCGCGGCCCCAAACTTCGCCCTAGGCCACAAAACCGGCTTCAACTATTGGCTGGCAAGCACAACGGGCCAAAGCTCCAGCATGCCTCAAACACTAAGTCAAAGGCCGCCGGGTCAACCAACATGGCCTGTCACTTTAAAAATAGCCGCATGACTGGCTGCTCGCCAACCGGCTCTGCCGGATTGCTGCCAGCCGGCCCAGTGGGTGTTTTGCTCGCGCTCAACGTTTTGGAAAACCTAAGTACTGCACGCTCCTCTCAAAAAACTGAACTCCTTGTCATGGACCAGAGCCTC
>NC_041385.1:79025410-79071565 GCF_002162155.2 Triticum dicoccoides
GAGGAAAAACGGAAGAAATCGGTTCAAAAAGCGGGAAGCAAGAGCACAGGCATTCACAAAATATTTAAGAACGGGCCCACGGCCAGAGTTCATTACACCCGGAAACCCCCAGTGGGTGGGTGGACTTGTTACCTAATAGAAAATTCTACTAAGTCATAATAGGACAGCCTCAGGCGTCTCTAACGCCGGGTCGCACAGTTGATGGCTCCCCCACAGCGGCCTCCGGGTCCGCCGAAGTGCCGGTGTCCTCCTCCTCGGTACCCCCGTCGCGGTAGACATCTGTCTCCTTGGAGCTACCCTCCGGGTCGTGCAGAAGCATGCCATAGTCATCGCCAGCCACGACTTCGCCATCTTCCACCCGCTCCAGGTGGAACTCATCGTGGAAGGTGAACCCAGCAATGTAGCTGGCCCGGGAAGCAATCCGGCCGGCCTACTCCTGCTGCTGCTACTCCGAGCCAGCCCGCTGGCCCATCAATGCATCCAGCTGCAGGTCCGGGTGCCAAGACAGCGTGAACTGGAGCGCCATCTTGGCGCCGGCACGAGCGGCGGAGATGCGCCACTCATGGAGCCGGTCCGACCCCATCTCCAGCCAGCACGCTAGCCGTGTGAAGCTGCTCGGCGCAACGGAGCCCGTCCACAGGGCCGCCATCATTGTCATGCCGGCCTGGGACAACCGCCCCATCTGATCACCCAAGACCCGTAGGCAAGCCTCGGCGGTGGTCATGATCTCTGGGAAGGTCCACGCCACCTGCGGGTCGGTCCCGGAGCCAACGAACCCCAATGGGTCGCGCTGGAAGCGGACGGCCTCCTCTGCCAATTGATGTGTCTCCGAGAAGGCCCTTGTCAGAAAATAAAGCAAGTCAGAAAAAAGACATCAAGGACAAGAAGCCGGATCCCAACCTGGCAGAACTCAAGAAAAACACTTACTGGAGAAGGATTCTTCCAGGTGCCGCACCTCGAGCAACATACCACGCTGCTCCCAATCAATGATGTGGTCGTGCTCCTATAGCGCCTTCTCCGAGTCGGCCACCTTGGCAAGGGCCGCCTTCAGCTCGACATCCTTGTCCTTGGCCGCCTTCTCGGACGCCTCGCGGCAGCGGGCATCCTCCTCGCAGGCCTCCTCCGCCGCGGTCACCTGCCCCTTCAAGCGCTCCACCTCGGCCTGAAGCTGGCCCTTGTCGTCAACCAATTTGCCGCATTGCTAGTCCGCCTCGGCCAGGGCCCGCTGCGCCTCCACCACCTTGGCAGCCTCCGCCTTGAGGTGCTCCACCTCGGCCTCGAGGCGGCTCTTGTCGCCCGCCAACTGGTCCCGCAGTTAGCTGGCTTTGTTGAGCGACCGCCGGGCCGCCTCCGCCTCCGCCTTTGCTTGCGCCACCTCGGCTCCAAGACGGTCGGCATCAGCGATAGGCCGGTCATAGTGATGGCCGGCCTGAAGCACTCGGGCCTGCAGAGACAACACCTCGGCTGCAAAAAGAAGATTCAGAAAAGAAGAGCAAGATTTAAGATTCGACCCAACTGTTACACAGTTGGCCCAAATCTCGGGGGCTACACCCAGTGGGTGTGCTGGCGCTCCCCCACTAAAAAAGAGCACGAAGATACCTGCGGCGACGTAGAGCTCCTCCTCCTTGACGGTGAGCTGCTCCCTGAGCTCCAGATACTTGCCTAGGAGGCGGTTCAAGGCGCTGACCCGGTAGGCGTCCAGTTGCTATAAAAAGCAGCGATAAATACAAAGGCGTCATTCCAAAGATTCGACCCAACTGCTACATAGTTGGCCCGAACTTTGGGGGCTACACCCAGTGGGTGCGCTAGCGCGCCCCCCACAAAGAAGAAGCTGCAAAGGAAGAAATATCAGAAAGCCGAAAGGGAGCTTACCAGCATGGCGCGCTCCAGCTCCCGTGTCCGCTCCACCTCGGCCTGGGCGAAGGCCTCAATCCGGTCCATCCGCCCGCACAGACGGCGGCTGACGGCATCCATCGCTGGGTCTGAGGCCCGAAGACCATGGCGGCCCCGCTTCATGCCGGCTGCGACACGGCGGCCCGATGTCCCCCTGGACTAGGCACCAGGGCACACTCTACTCCGGCCGCTCCCACCGCGGCCGGTGCCTCCTCCGACGCCCTCTCCGGCGTCGCCACCGACTCGGCTACCGGGGTGGCCTGCGATGCCACCACCGGCTCGACAGCCGGGGTGGCCCGCGGCACCACCACCAACGGCGTCCCGTTCACCGACACCTGGGGCGGCCCCTGTGGCGCCACCCGTTGCACGTCCTCCAAGATGGCGTCGCCACCGCCTCCGTCGACCCCCGCCCGCTCGACAGCGCCAACCCACAGCGGGGTGTTGTCCTCAACCTCCACGACCTCTCGGTCAAGATCCACCACCTCAGCCCGGCCTCCTTGGTCGCTGAGGGAATCCTAGATTAGGGGGTGTCCGGATAGCCGAACTATCACCTTTGGCCGGACTCCTGGACTATGAAGATACAAGATTGAAGACTTCGTCCCGTGTCCGGATGGGATTTTCCTTGGCGTGGAAGGCAAGCTGGGCGATACGGATATGTAGATCTCCTACCATTGTAACCGACTCTGTGTAACCCTAACCCTCTTTGGTGCCTATATAAACCGGAGGGTTTTAGTCCGTAGGACGGACAACAATCATACCATAGGCTAGCTTCTAGGGTTTAGCCTCTCTGATCTCGTGGTAGATCTACTCTTGTACTACCCATATCATCAATATTAATCAAGTAGGAGTAGGGTTTTACCTCCATCGAGAGGGCCCGAACCTGGGTAAAAACATCGTGTCCCTTGTCTCCTATTACCATCCGCCTAGACGCACAGTTCAGGACCCCCTACCCGAGATCCGCCGGTTTTGACACCGACATTGGTGCTTTCAGTGAGAGTTCCTCTGTGTCGTCATCTTTAGGCCCGATGGCTCCTCCGATCATCAACAACGATACGGTCCAGGGTGACACTTTTCTCCCCAGACAGATCTTCGTATTCGGCAGCTTTGCACTGCGGGCCAATTCGCTTGGCCGTCTGGAGCAGATTGAAAGCTATGCCCCTGGCCATCAGGTCAGATTTGGAAGTTTGAACTATACGGCTGACGTCCACGGAGACTTGATCTTCGACGGGTTCGAGCCACAGCCAAGCGCGCCGCACTGTCACGATGGGCATGATCAAGCTCTGTCGCTAGACAGTGCCCTAGAGGCCGCACAAGTGTCCGCTCCGACCCTTAGCTCGGAGCCGACTGCGCCGATCGAGGATGGGTGGCTGGACACCGCCTCGGGGGCTGCTATCTCTACAACGATTGAGCCGAACACCAACCCTGTCCTTTGCGAAGCTCGCTACTCCAAGGTGCCGGACTCCTCCCCGGACTCCGAACCTTCTGCGCCCCAGCCAATCGAATCCGATTGGGCGCCGATCATGGAGTTCACCACCGCGGACATCTTTCAGCACTCGCCCTTTGGCGACATCCTGATTTCACTAAAGTCCCTCTCTTTATCAGGAGAGCCCTTGCCGGATTATGGTCAGCAAGGTTGGGATGCGGACGACGAAGAAATTCAAAGCCCACCCACCACCCACTTTGTAGCCACTGTCGAAAGTTTAAACGACGTGCTCGATTTCGACTCCGAAGACATCGACGGTATGGACGACAATGTAGGAGATAAGCATGAACCAGCACCTATAAGGCACTGGACAGCCACCTCATCTCACGATGTATACATGGTGGACACACCTAAAGGAAGCGACAACGAGGAACAACGGGACGCCACGAGGGATCATTCCCTTGAAAAGCAGTCAAAACGGCAACGTAAGCGCTGCTCAAAATCCCGCCTCGACAAAGACAGCAGCCATACAGACCTAGCCATAGAGCAGGGCAAACCGATGGACGACAAACATGCCATCGAGCAACCGTCCGAACAGGACAACCTGGATGAACAATCCGTCCCCGGCGAAGATAACAGTCCGGACGATCTCACGCCGGACAAGTTGCTGGAGCAGAAGAAGCTCCACAAAAGGCTCGTCGCCACTGCGCGTAGCCTGAAAAAGCAGAAGCGGAAGCTCCAAACAGCTGAAGATGCGCTCAGAATCAGATGGAGCAAAGTACTCAACATCGCAGACAAATACGGCGATAGTCGCCAAACAACGAGCTACCCGAAGCGAAAACTACTAACGGAATTTGATGAGGAGGCCGTAGAGCCCCCACAATCAAAGAACAAAGAGACCACCCGGTCGGATAGACAACCCCATGGCAAACATAGAGCGGGAAACAGCGCCGCACACAAGCCGACACGCGACCCACACACGGATTCGCATCAAAAAGATGGCCCAGTTAGATCTATCTACGGGCCAAGAAAGCAAGCTTTAGTAAGCAATGCAACACATCAAGTATCCGAAAATTACGGTACACCTAAATATAGGGGTGCCGCACACCCCCTTTGTTTCACCGATGAGGTTCTGGATTATGAATTTCTAGCAGGATTCAAGCCCGTAAACATAGAGGCATACGAAGGAACAACAGACCCTGGAGTCTGGATTGAGGATTACATCCTCCACATACACATGGATAGAGGAGATGACCTCTACGCCATAAAATACTTACCCCTCAAGCTCAAAGGGCCAGCCTGACATTGGCTCAAAAGCCTCCCCGAAAACACCATTGGAAGTTGGGAAGAGCTCGAGGATGCTTTTCGGGCAAATTTTCAAGGGACCTATGTCCGACCTCCGGATGCACACGATTTAAGTCACATAACTCAATAACCCGGAGAGTCAGTCCGAAAATTCTGGAACAAATTCCTTACTAAAAAGAACCAAATAGTCGACTGTCCGGACACCAAAGCCTTAGCAGCTTTCAAACACAACGTCCGAGACGAATGGCTCGCCACACACCTCGGCCAGGAAAAGCCAAGAACAATGGCCGCATTAACAAGCCTCATGACCCGCTTTTGCGCGGGAGAGGATAGCTGGCTGGCAAGATGCAGTACCAGTGACCCAAGTACATCCGAAGTCAGGGATGGAAACGGGAAACTGCGACGCAGCAAGGACCAGCGCCGGACCAAGGGAAACAGCCCGAAGGGCACGGCAGTCAACGCCGGATTCAAAAGCTCTTGGCAGAATCATAAAAAACTACCCCTTAAGGATAACAGGGACGGGCTATCTAACTTAAGAAAAATCTTGGACAAGATATGCCAAATCCACAGTACTCCTGGGAAGCCTGCAAACCATACCCACAGAGATTGTTGGGTTTTCAAGCAGTCCGGCAAACTCAACGCCGAACACAAGGGGCTCGACACACCAAGCAAGGACGATGACGAACCCCACAAGCAGAGCACCGAAAAACAAAAGAATTTCCCACAAGAAGTCAAAACAGTAAACTCACTTCACGTGACAAAAGGGAAAAATAGAGCGGCGCCCATCGAGGTACGCGCCACACGGCCTATCCTAGAGGAGTCCCGCCACGGGTTGTTAAAACCAATCACCTTCGACCATCAGGATTACTCTAGAAGTATCCGGAATGCAAGATGGACTGCCTTGATATTAGATCCGATAATTGGCGAACTCCAATTTACACATGTCCTAATGGACGGCTGCAGTGATCTAAACCTGCTATACCGGGACACAATCCGCAAAATGGGGATAGACCCAACCAAAATTCGCCATAGCAACACTTCCTTTCAAGGGGTAATGCCAGGCCCATATGCCCATTGTACGGGCTCTCTACTGCTAGAAGTTATGTTCGGCTCACCCGACAACTTCCGCCACGAAAAGTTAACCTTCCACCTCGCCCCGTTCACAAGTAGCTACCAAGCACTACTGGGACGCGAAGCTTTCGCCCACTTTAATGCAATACCGCATTATGCATCCCTTACACTTAAAATGCCTGGTCCGCGAGGCATCATCTCCTTAAAGGCAAATACCGAGTGTTCCTCGAGCACGGAAGATGGTGTGACTGCCTTGACAGCCACACACTAAGCCGGCTTCACCAATCAAAGCACCTAAACAGGTCATTCAGACCGCGGACACGGCTAGACGAGTCCGGCGTAAACATACAAGGGCTTACTAGCCGCATACCCCTGTACACGGGGCTCCGCGCATGTACAACAAGAGACAATAAAGCTTAATTTTATTCATTTTTTGAATTGTACTTTGTTTATTTTGTATAACGTACATTTTCGCACGATCTTTTTCAACTAAGTTCCCCTCTTTTACAGATGAACACCGTGCTACACCCGTCCAGGATACGGCACAACGAAGACACACGCGCAAACGTGCAGTAGGGACCCGTGACAAGGATTCTTTTCAGATTAAGACCCTGCGTAAACCTTTTTTACTGTCTCTTGTTGATACACATCCCCTGGTTTCTTGCCATAACCGAGGAGGAGGCTGGCGTTTTGGCATGGGCCACGTCAGAATTTTGCGCGTACCTGGACACCAGGGGCTTATTACCAAGGGCGTTGTTCGGCCCATTTTCATAAAGACCGAATACCTTAGGGAGTGTCCGGCGTCTCGAGTTAGGCCTTATATGCATCATCTCCGGATCATGTCTTTGGTCAAATGTTGGGTTTGCCCGGCTCCTGTGTTTTGCTGCCTTAGGTTCCGCTCTATCGGCTAAGGCGGCACCAGGAGAACTACTGCGATTGTGCCCCGGTTTGGCCAGGCGAGCACCTCAGTAGAGAAAGCCGAAAACTGACTGTCATGATATTGCGTGAGACTGGTCAACCACTCGATGACCCACCGAAATCTATAGGATTCCTCCGCATTGATGAAGGACCGTTTCCCGGTCAGGCACATACGCGCCCCGAATTTGGGTGAGCGCGGTGCCCCTAGGGGCTATATAGTAGCCCCACTGTCAAACTCCTATGGCTAAGTGAAAGTGATAAAGCATTATAGTCCGGTTGCCTAGTTTGCTGCGCTACCACCTCCTTTATAGGACCAAGACGTTGGATCAAGTGTGAAAATGCGCCTTTTGCAAACACCCCCGCATTATATGCGTGGGGGCTGAAGCCGAAGACTGCCATCTTTCAGGTTATATATACATATACATTAGCGGCCGCACAGGAGGTATTTTAATTCTTGAAAGGCACAAGTATAAAAAGCTTTTATATTCCATCGACACATTGTTTCACAATAATACATGTTATTCGAACATAATATCCTTCGAGCATTGCGTCTCTATTAAACGAGCGCCTTGCAGAACTTCCTGAAAATAGTGCTCGACAGGTACTCGGCTTCCGTCCGAATCTTGGCATGCAACATTGGTGGCCTTCATCTCCGCCCAGTATGTCTTGACACGGGCAAGAGCCATCCGCGCACCCTCTATGCATGCCGACCTCCTCATTGCATTGATATGCGGCACCGCACCAAGAAACTGCTGCACCAAGCCAAAATAACTCTTCGGCTCGGGCCTTTTCGGCCACAAAAGACTCACGACATCCTTCATGGCAAGTCCAGATAACATATTCAGCTCCGCCCATTCGGCCAAGCGATCGGTTAATGGAAGTGGGCGCTCTAGATTATGGAACTGCGACCAAAAAACCTTTTCCATTTTGTGATCCTTTTGATCTCGGAAGTGTTCGGCCGCATCCGCGGCACTTGCCGCCAAGTCCAGATAAGCATCCTCCGCACTCCACAGCCGGTCCAACTTTGCATATTTAGGATCCACGAGTTTCCTCTGCAGCAGAAAGGGCTTTCCAGTCGCGATATCTCCGGCCTGACGCAGCTCCTCCTTCATAGCTCTCAACGCAGAGCGAGCATCCTTGGCCTCGGTAGTGGCCTTCTTCAGGTCCTCTTGCACCGCTCGATCTTCTTTTTCACGAAGCTTGCAGTGGTCGGCAGCATTCTTCAACTTCATGACCATCTCGGCCATTTCCTTCTTGCTTCGGCAGTGAGCAGCCTGTTCGGCTTTTAGCTCTTCGGCCGCCTTTAAAGCAGGCATCACTCTTTCTGGCCTGCTCCTTGGCTCGGGCGAGCTCCGCCCGAAGGTTCTCCATGGCAGCGGCACCATCTGCATTAAGCATACATGTTGTAAGGCACGGGCATCAAGCTCCCTTACCAGGTGTCCACGGAGAAATTGCATACCTTGTGACTCATCAAGTCGCTTATTGACAAGCGCGATGTCGACATCCGCCACGTCAAGTTGCCGCTTTAGTTCGGCAAATTCATCAGTCCGGCTAGCCACCGGACCCTTCGCCACCTACATAGGAAGGGCGACACATTATACCTAGGATTATGATCCTCGGCGCGCTGTCATTTTTGACAACACACCGAGCCTCAGGGGCTACTATCTACACAGGGCGCATTTTATATGCGGAACTGTCAGAAGGTACATCATTTTGCGTACCTCAAAACCTGTCAGTAAACTTCTGACGGCTTCGTGCAATCCGCTCTCAGCGGATGAAATCCTTTCAATCACCGTACCCATTAACGGACGGTGATCTTCTGAGATAGACGCTCGCCCGAGCAGATCCTTCAGCTCCTCCGATCGTACACCAGGTGGTGCCAGACTCATCCGATGGCCTTTTTCGAAGGCCGGACGCGGAGGACTTTGAGGGGACATACGACTGCCTTCCGGCCCCGCCGGATTCGGAGAAACCCTCTGCGACGACACGTCAAGGTCACCCGCCTCGCAAGACGGTACGACAGGGGGAGGCGTTTCGCTCTCCATCATCTCCGGACGAAGATCCCCCGAAGATGAGCTCTGCTGAGAAGGGCTGAGATCTGAACTATAAGGTAAAATTTTGGTTATCTTCATCAGAAATAGGGCAGGGATATCCTTTATTTAAAAAAAACTCCCCTTTTTACTTACGGCTCGATGGAGGGCTGATCCCCTTGGGGGCACAATGCGGCCGAGGCATCTCTCGGCGCAGGACCCTCTGATGAAGATTTCTTCCCCCGCTTTGAGACCATGGTCTCCGGGTCTTCAGAGGCGGTCCTCTTCTTCCCTTGGATGGAGGGATTCTCGATCCCTCCTTTCCTGACAGCCTACTTCGCGGAGGCGGTAGCTTCCTTGTTCCCCCCTTCACCTTCTTCTAAAGGCGCAACCTCCAGCATCCTGGTTAACACGGGATCCGGTGTGGTCTCAGGGAGGGGGGCCGGACACCTGATTAACTTTGCTTTCACTATCCACTCCTATTCAAGGAACAACTCTTTTAAAGGGCAAGTTCGTGATAAATATGGGATAGCGTGTCCGGGTATAGGGCTACTTACTTGAGTATCCGGGCGATTGCAGCTGAGTCCTGCGTCCTCGGTCAAGTCCGAACACATCGCTTGTGATCAGAAGAAAAGCTTGTACATCTCCACGGGCGTCGCGCCCATAAAATGTTGGAGAGCTCGTGGTCCCTCCGGGTTAAATTCCCACAGGGGGAGGGGGCGACGTTTGCAGGGCAGGGTGCGACGAATCAACATGACCTGCGCTACTACGACCAGAGTGATCTCTCTCTCTAGGAGGTCTTGAATGCGGCCCTACAACAAGGGCACATCCTTGGACGGCCCCAGTAAAGTCCTTTATTGACCCATGATGCCAGCCGCGGTGGAGGACCCGAGTGAAAGGCATGTGGCGCCACCCATTTGGTGCCCCTGGGAGCTGTGATATAAAACCACTCTTGTTGCCATAGGCTGAGCTCCTCTTGAAAAGAGCCCTTGGGCCATGGAGCATCAACATTCTTGCTTATAACAGCCCGTCCGCACTCTGCTTGCTGCCCCTTGATCATATTCGGCTCCACTTTGAAGGTCTTGAGCCACAATCCGAAGTGAGGGGTAATGCGGAGGAAGGCTTCGCATACGATAATGAACGATGAGATGTGGAGGATGGACTCCGGATCCAAGTCATGAAATTCCAACCCATAGTAAAACACGAGCCCCCTCACGAAGGGGTCCGTCGGGAAGCCTAGCCCCCGAAGAAAGTGAGACGCGAATACCAGGCTTTCACCAGGCTTGGGAGTGGGAATAACCTGCCCTTGGGCAGGCAGCCTATGCGAAATTTTGCCGGTTAGATACCTGGCATCTCTTAGCTTTAGCACGTCTTCTTCCGTAATGGAGGAAGGCATCCACCGGCCTTGCAGGTCGGAGCCGGACATCATCGAAGGTCCGAAGTGCCTGAATCTGGAGCTTTGGGTGTTGGAAATCGAGGCGAGGGGCGGATTCGATTAAGATTGAAAGAAAGGAGTGGAACCTTGGTCTCTTTATAAAGAGGTTGAATACCAAGAGCCTTCCCCATGACCGTTCGGGACTCGCCTTCTATAGAGGAGACGTGCCAACGGGCACGACTGGGTTACCCGCGCCCGTATTAATGTGAATCCCGGAATAAGGGGACACGATCTCTGCTTTGACAAGACGTGCCAAGGAAACTGCCTCGCTAAACGCGCTGAGGTGGGATAGTAAAACGATTCAAATAAAGGCTTGGCCGTGGTGTGATGTCACGCCATGAAATACATCAGCAGGTTGAATTTATGTAAATATTATTCTCTCTACGGTAGTATGTGGAACTTATTTTGCAGAGCCGGACACTATCCTTGTGTTCAAAATCTTCTATGAAGTATTCGGAGGAGGAACCCGCCTTGCAATGCTGAAGACAATATGCGCGCCAGACTCGTCGTCATTGAAGCCTGGTTCATGGGCTACTGAGGGAGTACTGGATTAGGGGGTGTCCGGATAGCTGAACTATCACCTTTGGCCGGACTCCTGGACTATGAAGATACAAGATTGAAGACTTCGTACCGTGTTCGGATGGGACTTTCCTTGGCGTGGAAGGCAAGCTTGGCGATACGGATATGTAGATCTCCTACCATTGTAACCGACTCTGTGTAACCCTAACCCTCTTCGGTGCCTATATAAACCGGAGGGTTTTAGTCCGTAGGACGGACAACAATCATACCATAGGCTAGATTCTAGGGTTTAGCCTCTTTGATCTCGTGGTAGATCTACTCTTGTACTACCTATATATCAATATTAATCAAGCAGGAGTAGGGTTTTACCTCCATCGAGAGGGCCCGAACCTGGGTAAAAACATCGTGTCCCTTGTCTCTTGTTACCATCCGCCTAGATGCACAGTTCGGGACCCCCTACCCAAGATCCGCCGATTTTGACACCGACAGTCGCGCTCCCTCATCAACGACGGCTCGAAGACCGTCGCCGCCACCATCGTGCCCTCCGGCATCTCCCGCCACCCTGGCTCCTCGCCGGCCCGCGCCCATGTCGCTGCATCATCGGTCCAGGTCCGGACCTACGTCGCCTCCAGCTCCGCCTCGGCCCTGTTCCGGTCCCGCTAGGCCAAGCCTTCAGCATCGAACGGGTCCAGGCCGAGATCCGAATCTTTTGGCTCCTCTTCCTCGTCCTGGTCGATGGTGCCGGACCGGCTCCTCCGGAACACGTCGCCTCAGTGGCCACAACGTCGGCCACCGCCCTCACCAGCGCGATCAGCGACCTGAAGTTGAAGGCAAAATGAATAACGAGCGAGGCCAACTAGGTCACTCAGATGCAAGCAGAAGAAAAACTCACCCCGACAGAACCAGGACGGCAGGCCTCGCCGGCCTCTCCTGCACAACACCATGCCTCCTCTTGGCAGCCGGCGTTGCATCCCTGGCTGGGTCTGCCGCGTGCTTCACAGCCGGAGGCTGTGGTGTGACGATGTCCTTCCCGTGCGGCCAGCTCAGCGCCGACCCTCGCCGCGATGACCCAGCTCCGCCCGCACCGCCGCCTCCTCCTCCCAACGCCATTGCATTGACGGTTCGCGTCAGCATCACCCGCACCGCGTCACACCCAGCAGCTCAAGGAACATGAAAAAGAAAGCAAAAAGGAAGACTTACTCGTGCGGTGCCCTGCGCCAACATCGGCGGCCTCCTCCTCCCCTCCACTGTGGGTCGCGGGCTCCTCCGACGCCGCCTGCACCACCTACAATGGTGCCCAGGCATAAGGGTGCCGGATGGCATTCAGAAGCACCTCCCGCATCGCATTGGGATAGATGAGAAGATGCACAACAGCAAAATATGAAGACCAGAGACTCACCATGGGCACCGGATTCGAGTGGCTGTACGGCGGCTTGCCGAACCGCCAGTCGTCCCTCAACGCGGCCTTGGAGGTGTCATTGACCCGGCGCGCGATCTGATCCTCCACCAGGCGCGTGGCTGCCAGGCGGTTGGGGTCCTGAAGGCCGGTCATCTCGCTGATGAGGCAGATGCACTGCTGTAGTGGAAGAACCCGACGTATAATGAAGGCGGCGATGAGGTCGGTGCCATTGAGCCCCTCCCGCTCCTTCATCATCGACACCCGCTCGCAGAGGTTGAGAATCTCCTACGACGGGTGCCTGGGGTAATAACTCTAGTTCATCTTCGCCCGCGGCGGCGCGATGGCGAAGGCCGACAGGTTGATGCGGTCCGCGCCAAGGTTGCGGACGTAGAAGAAATAATTCTGCCATTTCTTGGTAGAATCCTCCAACGGAATCTTGTGGCAATCAGCGCCCGACCGCTTAAAGATGACGGCGGCCCCGCAGTCAGAGAACTCCCCGGCCATCGGTCCCTGCTGCTTCAAGGAGAAGAAGCGCGCCCAGAGGTCGATCGTGGGCGCGACCCCCAGGTACCCCTCGCAGAGGGTAACGAAGCCCGAGAGCTGCACAATGGCGCCGGTGCCAAGATGATGGGGCTGGAGCCCGAAGAACTCCAGGAAGTCGCAGAAGAAGGCGCTCGCCGGAAGACCGAACCCGCGCTTGAAGTGCGGGAAGAAGACCACGTGCTCCGTGCCTTGGGGCAGCGGCCTCTGCTCGCCCCGCGGCAGGCGCAGGCGACCTCTGTTTCCCCCGGCAAGCGCCGGGTGGTGCGGAGGTAGGAGATATCATCGGTGGTGACGGTCGAGCCCATCCATGAGCCTGACGGCAGCGCCATCGACAGAGATGAAAGGAAAGAAGGAAGATGGATGGCAATGGAGCTCTGCTCAAAGCAGCAGGCGTCGCAGCGCGACGGTCGCAAGGAGCAAAGGAAGGACAAAGAGGCAGGGGAGCGCAAGTGAGAATGATGTCCGCCGCCCCCTCGCCCCAATTTATAAGCCCCAGTTCGAACGTGGGGGAGTGGGATCGTTTGCGCTCACCTTTCCCACTTCCCTGCAATAAGTGCGCATGTGCGCGTGCAATAACTGCATAAGGAAGAGCAACCGACTTGTAAACGCCGCAATAAATCCACGTGCATGGGCCAAGGGCATGTTACGGCAGGCCCCAGCACGTCGCCCAGTCCCGTCACGCACGTGGCCTGTCAGGCCCCTCTGACTTCCAGGCGCCATGTGGAGCCCGCACGAAGCTCGAGGGATTGCCCCAAGATTCAATGGACTCTCCGGTTTCCCACCACTGTCGGGATGTCGCGATCCGGTTTCCAAAAACCAGCACACAGTGGGTGTTGCCGGACCCGGCGGTCGCAAGATTCACCTGTTCAAGGGGGGAAACTACGAAGGCCCTCCCATTCGAAGACGACGGACCTTCACAGCTTCGGGGACTACTGTCGGGGGGATGAACCCCGAGCAGGCAACGGAACCCGGATCATTTTCAAAAACAACGGGGCCAACATCGCCCCTCAAGCCGGCCCGCGCTTGGCCGGGTCGCTCAACCTGGCCAAGCCCCTTGACCCGGCCGAACTCTTTGACCCGGCCAGGCTCCTCGAGTCGTCCCCAACCACAAGCTCAAGGCGGCTGAACCCGGCGCACCAAGACTTCCCCAGCAAGCCAGCTCCACCCTTGGCGTGTTCCGCAACCCAGCCACCAGTCAGCTCCCATCCCATCCAGGCTGTATGATGGGACGAGTCTTCATCCACGGACGACCGAGGCAACAGTGCCCCGTCCATGCCTCTGGTCAGCCGGAGCGTGGCAACAGTGCCCCTCACCTACCCGCTGACCAGGGCCGGCGTGGCAACAGTGCCCCCATCGTCACCACTGACGCCAGCAAGCAGCGACCTGACGGAGCGCCACTGTACCCGACTCAACTCGGCCACTCCCTGATGATCGACAAGACGGCGAACAGTTCCCCTAGGCACGCAGGGCCCGCACCTAGGGGAACCCGGCAAACTACAAGTGCCCGGCGGGTCCCAGCCCCGTGCCCCTAGACGCTGACGACCCGGCCCTATGGCCTTGTAGCATTACCATTGTACCCCTGGGGGGGGGGGGTTGCCTATAAAACCCCCAGGAGCCCTCACGCATACGGGCAAGTAGCAAGCGAACAGGGAAATAGCCAACTGATCAGTAGAACACACCCAGGGAGAAGGAGCAGCCTAAGCCTTGGCCAGTATTCCTTCTTCCTCCACACAGCTCCAGGAGCAACTCTGTATTGTTGCATATCAACTACACTCGGCAGGACTAGGGGTATTATCTCTCTGGAGAGCCCCGAACCTGGGTATGTCTTGCGTCCTGCGCTCGCTCATGCCGACCTCGCCTCTGGATCCCACCATTGCCCTCGAGCCTCCTCCTCTCTTTATCCATCCATGGCATCTATCATGCGCCACCACGACAATACCCCAAGACGAAGTTTGTTCCTCAACAAGATACGTATGACCCTACTTCCTTCAAGGGGACACAAGCTCAAGATGATCTTCCACCACAAGACCACAAGCTAAAAGGCAAGGACAAGCTTCAGGAGGAGATTGATGTATTTGAAGATGCTCCGAAGGCCTTGGTAAAGTGGGTTCCCAAGACTTCATCAAGTTCTACTTCATCAAGTTCATCTACAACCCCAAGAATTCCCATCAAGATGATGTGGATCCTGAAGAAGAAGAACTAGAGAGTTCTTGAGGGTGACTTCGCCAACATACTTCTCTCATATTCATTTGGGCAAGGACAAGTGCAGACGACTTCCACATCTTGCACTAGTTCAAGGAGTCACAAACCCTCTAGTTGATAAGAAAAGGGACAAGGAAACGTAATGCTATCATGGACATCATCATGTGTGTGCTTCACTCTATGTCTATGGATATCCTTGTTTGTTCCTTGTGGGACTAACCCATGTAGGTACTGAAAGTGCAACTCACTACAATGGATTGGTTCAAATGATCTACATCAACAATGAGCATCCACATCTTCGATATCTACATGAAGTCATCATCGACAAAACCCAAGGTTAGTTCTTCCCTCTTAGGGGGGATATCACATCTAGGGAGAGCTTTACTCTAAGAATTGAACTAAAGCAACTCTAATGGTGTGAACACAAGAATGATTTATGTAAAAGTGGTAACCCCACTTGTGCTTAAACGATGAGTATGACCTATGATCAAATGTTCATATTTGACTCCTAAGTCAATATACTCATATATAGATGACCTAGTCATCACCAATTGCTTGATAGATGCTAGAGTGACTGTGCATGCTTTGCCACATATTTCATTTGCTATTTTATTGTGTGAGCATGTTGGTTGCATACTTTTCTCATTCAGGACATCCATTTGTTGCTTTGATTGTTTGGATTTTCTCCTTTTTGCCAAATGGATGGACAAGAATGCCTAATAACTCCCTCTAGCTATCTATGTTTTCTCTTCTCAAACTCTATTCATGCTACATCAGAAAGTTTGATCTAAGTCAAATTCAAACCCTCTGTGTGAGGAGCACTCGGAGTCCTATTTTGTCATAGACTTAGAACTTCCAAAACCTCTCTGTGTATTTTGGTTTGACCGACTCCTCCATTTCGGCCACACCGAGTTCAGTTGGTTGATCAAGTTTTCAATCTCGGTGCAATATTAGAACTTTTTGGTCCCACCGAGTTGCAGTAACAGCTTGCAATTCTGCATCTCGGTGCCACCGAGTTGTTCCACTCGGTCACACCGATAGTGCCAGGATATATATACCATCGGGTCAGAATTTGGAAATTTCTCCAAACCTCTTCGCCCGCGTGTATCCTTCTCTGCCGCCTCGGGTCTCCGGATCATCTTCTCGTTGCCAGCGACCTCGCGCCGTTGGTCTCTGCCACCATGAACGGAAATACTCCCCTCCATTGCCGCCGTAGCGAGCTCATCGCCAAGCTAGGGTATGAGCTCAACTCCTTGTGCTTACTTTTAACTGCAATTCCTAGCACAAGGGCAATGCCAAGTTTCTTTCCAAGTATGAGATTGATCTATCCACAGAAACCATCCTCTAGATTAGATTTGAGTTGAAAATTTAGGGTTAGGTTTGCGCCGGAATCATCTCGGACCAACCGAATTGTAGGAATCGGTCCCATCAATTTGGCTTAGGCCAATGCACAAGTGATTTTTGGTCTGACCAAAAAATGCAAATCGGTGTGACCGATACCAGGACTTTTTGAAACCCTAGCAAACTCAGACTCACCAAACTGTGTCTCGGTCTGACTGATTCCACATGTTTAGACTCCAAAGTTGCTTCGTTGTCACCGAGTTTTACAAATCGGTAGCTCCGAAATGCTTCCTGTAGAAAACTAAAACTAAGTTTTTTTGACTCATTATTTTGCAAAAACTCTGCACTTTGTGATTCTCATCTACTCTATCGCATCTACAACTATCCACAAGGTCAGTTCTCAGTTTGCTGTGCAGAATGTCTGATCAAAGTGATAGTCAGAACAAGTCAAATGAGCAGATGGACTTCAGTGAGGGCACTAGTCCCTTTGGAAGCTATGATGAAGGTAGCAGGAGCACTCCAAGCAACCTTCCTAAGGCTCAGACTAGGCAGAGAAAGAAGAAAACATCTGACTCTGAAGATGAAGACTTTGAGATTGAGGAAGCCAAGTCAAAGAAGAAAGTGCTAAAGAAAGAATATGGTGATCCTACTTCCACCAAGCCAGGAAAGAATGTGAAGGCCCCTGCCAGGAGAGTACCTATGTCTAAGGCCAGGGGAGCAACTCAAAAGACCATGACATTCTCACTTGAGCAAAGATCGGGTGAAGAAGGGAAGAAGAGAGTCAGGAAAACCACTGCTAGAGTGCTTGGAAATCCATCCATGAGGAGAGACTCTGCTAGTGAGGAGGAAGAGTCACAAGCACCTCCAGCCAAGTCTCAAAAGCTGATGGGGGATGCCATCAAGTTTGGGGCAGCTCATTCAAAGCCCAAGACAGCCCCCAAAGCTCTAGCTCAAGCCACCAAGACAGCTCCAAAGAGAAGCACAAGAAACATACCCGCTTCAGAGAAGAACAAGGCCCCAGTGCCTGAAGCTGCAGAAGATGCTGAAGCCCGAGTGCTCAGGAAGCTCAAACCTAAGATTCCAGACCATGATGACAATCACCCAGTAGCTGAAAACATGAAGAAGAGAAATGATGTAGGTATCAGAAGATGGAGACAAGCAGATCCATATGCTGTGAGAAGGAGGACTGCAGTGGACTACATGTTCCACACCAAAGAGCAACAAGATTTTTATGAGATGGTTTTGCTAGACAAGAAGCCCATTGTAGGTGACATGAGATGGGTTGATTGGAAATACATTGATGCAAATACAGATCATTTCCAAGGAGTGCATGACAACTTCAAGTCCAATGGTGTTGATGACTTTGTTGGTCAAGAGTTGACAAAGTGGAATGATGAGCTCATTATGCAATTATACTCAATAGCTCATTGTTATCCTGATGGAAGGATTGTGTGGATGACTGAAGGTCAGAGGCACCAATCTACAATTGATGAGTGGGCCAAGCTCATAAATGCTCCTGAAGAAGAACAGAATGACATTGATGTCTATGCTGAGAAGAAGAAGGATCATAACTCCATGGCCAATATGTATAAGGAAATTCCAGATAAGGCCTTGGAAACACATAAGTTTGGGTCAGTCTACTACTTGTTGTCTGGTTTGGCAACCATAAACACCATATTGAGGCACATTCTGTTGCCCAAATCTGGAGATCATAGCATGATCAGAGGCCATTCCATCAACTTGTTGTAGTTGTTTGATGTTGTGCCACAAAAGTTCAAGGTTATGAGCTTGATTGTTGAGACAATCAAGAGGACAACAGCTGACCAGAAAAGATCATGTGGGTATGCACCACACATTCAAATGTTGATCAATTCCAAGATGCCCAAGGGAGTGTACCTATTGGACAAAGAGCATCTACCTTTGCAGCCAGACTTTGAGGACAACACTGTTGTCATGACAGCTGAAGATCCCACTTCCCTAGAGGCACAAGAAAAGAGACAGAAAGCCAAAGCAGAGAAAGCAACAAAGATGCCCAGTGTTGCAGAAGCTTCAGAAGTGTTTCTCAAGTCAAAGCAACACCAACTTGGATTTATGACTCAATCTACCTCGAGGATTGAGAAAGGACTGGCCACCCTGACTCAGAACCAAGAGAGCTTGGAGAGGATAATTGAAACTAAATTCTATGATCTAGAATTGAAAGTGACCGAGATTTAGACAGCAGTTGAAGAACTCCAGGAAGAAGCAGAGGAGAGGAAGGGCAAAGCAACTACACAGGTGTTCCATAGAGTACCTAGAGGACAGAGGTCTGCAGCAGTGCCAGTGCCAGACACAAGAGCAACAACTTCAGCACCTGCAGCCACAGCTCTCACAGCTCTAGTTGCCCCTCTAGTGGCAACCCCTCCAGCTGCAACATCTTCTACTGATGCTTTTGTCCTTGGAGTCATCTCAACAACTCCTTTCGAATATCAAGCCTAGAGAGACGCATAGCGCTATGCATTTTCAAGCTTTTTGGTAAATTGTTGCCAAAGGGGGAGAAAGTGTATAGATCATAGGCTTCGGAGAGAGAGAGATTTGCTTTTTTGCTACTTATTTGCTTTGCTTAGTTGGTTGAGATACTTTATGCCTGTGTGTGAGATACTTTGTATGATGATGTGTTTGATCATACTATACTTAATGTTTGTGCTTGAATGATGACATTATCTATCTCTTGTATGATCATTCACTTTGACTTGGTGATGAGTGCTTGTTCTTATTTCTTATCATTTTGAGCGCTCCACCAAGTTGTATGTGACATGGAAGAGTAACCCATGATCCTATTTATTTGTGCAGTTGCATTCAAAAGCAAATCTTAAATAATGCCCAAATTTAGGGGGAGTTCTTACTTATCACATACTTCTCAAAGCCACGATGTACTTCATTCTTATTATCATTTGTCAAAGCTTTGATCTATGTGTTGTCATCAATTACCAAACAGGGGGAGATTGAAAGTGCAACTAATCCCTGGGTGGTTTTGGTAATTCTTACCAACATATAGTTCATTGAACTAATGCTCTTTCAAGATGATCATTTGAAAAAGTTCAATGATTGGCATGGCATGGACCAAAGATGTGGACCCCTAAAAATGCTAAGGACACATATTGGCAACAAGCTCAAGACTGTACATTTTCATTCTACTAATCCAATATCACATTAAGTCCATAGGAAAGCCAATAATATTAAAAGGGGACGAGGTGTTGCTTAATGGCTTACTTTCTCAAAATGCTTAGTGATATGCTCCAAAACCCTCAACCACTTTCTCACATCCACATATACCCTAAACCTAAAAGTCAAATTTGGCCCCACATATTTGATCTATCTGGTGCCACCCAGTTTCATTTGACATAGCCACTGCCACAAACCCTAGTTACTTTGGTTTCACCGATAGGGATCTCGGTCTCACCGAGATGGGATTGCAAACTCCCCGTTTCCTTTTTGTAACATTTCGGTCACACCGAAATGAGCAAATCGGTCCCACCAAGTCTGCATTGCAAACTTCCTGTTTCCTTTTCATAACACTTCGGTTCCACCGAAGTGAGCGAATTGGTCCCACCGAGTTTGCCTGACCAACTCTCTATGTGCCTATTGCTGAAATCGGTCCCACCGAGTTTATGCGATCGGTTGCACCGAGATTATGTTATGCCCTAACCCTAGCACATCGGTCTCACCGATATAACTAAGTCGGTCCCACCGAAAACTCTAGTGTTCATATTTTTACCTGGATCGGTCTGACCGAGTTTTATGATTCGGTCCCACCGAGTTTGGGAATCTCTGTGTATCGGGTAGATTTTGTGTGGAGGCTATATATACCCCTCCACCCATTCCTCATTCGTGAGGAGAGCCATCAGAACATACCTACACTTCCACTACTCATTTTCTGAGAGAGAACCAACCACAAGAATCTTGATCTCTAGCCTTCCCCAAGTCGCTTTCCACTCAAATCATCTTTCCACCATAGCCAAATCTGTGAGAGAGAGTTGAGTGTTTGGGAGACTATTATTTGAAGCACAAGAGCAAGGAGTTCATCATTAACACACCATCTATTACCTTTTGGAGAGTGGTGTCTCCTAGATTGTTTAGGTGTCACTTGGGAGCCTCTGTCAAGATTGTGTGTTGAACCAAGGAGTTTGTAAGGGCAAGGAGATCGCCTACTTTGTGAAGATCTACCTTAGTGAGGCAAGTCCTTCGTGGGCGATGGCAATGGTGGGATAGACAAGGTTGCTTCTTCGTGGACCCTTCGTGGGTGGAGCCCTCCGTGGACTCGCGCAACCGTTACCCTTCGTGGGTTGAAGTCGCCATCAACATGGATGTACGATAGCACCACCTATCGGAACCACACCAAAAATCTCCGTATCAACATTGAATTTGCTCCCTCCTAAGTCATCTCATTTACTTTCTTGCAAGTTGCATGCTTTACTTTCTGCTGCCCATATACTCTTTGCATGCTTGCTTGAATTGTATTGAGATTGCTTGGCTTGTGCTAAGTTGCTAAAATCTGCCAAGAACTAAAATTGGGAAAAGGTTAAGTTTTATTTGGTCAAGTAGTCTAATCACCCCCATCTAGACATACTTTTGATCCTACAGGTGGGTCCCCGCTATCAGGTGTAGGATCATTATTTTGCATGTAATAAGGAGGCACTTCCTTGCGTGCGGCCATTGACCTAGCTATCATCCTCTCCACATATGGTCCTCTTCCTATGGCTATCGTTCGTTGACCATGCCGCACCGAGCCAAGAGCACCAAGGCGATGGATGACAGTGAGGCCTAGGAAGGGAACGACCCGGAGCCGGAGAAGACTCGGCAGTTGTTTCCAACACGGAGGGGATGATGTTGGCTAGAACTATGTCGGTATTTCCCTAAAGAGTCAGGGATGATGCAACACAACAACGGTAGGTATTTCCCTCAGTGATGAGACCAAGGTTATCGAACCAGTAGGAGAACCACACAACAACACGTAAACAACTCCTGCACACAAAGAACAAATACTTGCAAGCCGACGTAAGAGAGGGGTTGTCAATCCCTCACGGGTAAAAAGATAGGTAAAATTGTAGTAGTTTGGATAAATAGATCTCGTGGGAATGCGAGATAAAATAAATAAATAAAAACTACAGCAAGGTATTTTTGTATTTTGGGTTAATAGATCTAAAAATAAAATAAAAATAGATATCGAAGGCAAATATAATAAAGAAGAGACCAGGGGGCGTAGATTTCACTAGTGGCTTCTCTCAAGAAAAATAGCATATGGTGGGTAAACAAATTACTGTTGGGCAATTGATAGAACTTCAAATAATCATGATGATATCTAGGCAATGATCATTGTATAGGCATCACGTCCAAGATTAGTAGACCGACTCCTGCCAACATCTACTACTATTACTCCACACATTGACCGCTATCCAGCATGCATCTAGTGTATTAAGTTCATGGAGAAACGGAGTAATGCAATAAGAACGATGACATGATGTAGACAAGATCTATTTATGTAGAAATAGACCCCATCTTGTTATCCTTAATAGCAATGATGCATACATGTCGGTTCCCCTTCTGTCACTGGGATCAAGCACCGTAAGATCGAACCCATCACAAAAGCACCTCTTCCCATGGCAAGAAAAATTGATATAGTGTGGCAACCCGGCTCAGAGCGACTGGTTTACCTTGCATTGCCAGCCCAGAGACCTTGTCTTCTGGCAACACACAACAACATGGTACAGAAAACAACCACCTTGTTCATGCTAGCAGAACAAAGTTCATATTACAACGGTTAGCGAGGCCAGGCAGAACACACGGTGCGGCTGAACAATATGTACATTATTTAGTAAACATAAAGGGGCCTCAATCATGACAACTACCGGCAGCAGAACAACGATGTAGCGGTACTCCATAGCACAAGGACACCGACATGGTGTCACGAACGACTTTTTCAATAAATAAATATTGAGAAAATCGATCTTTAAATCCTAGTATAGGAAAAAGTCATCCTTTCTGGTAGACAAGTGCTTGATAAACAGGGAACCAGTAGCATCAAATATATTACAGGATTGAGCTGAGGCTGCTCAATGATTTATTACAAACTCGCCAATATCTCACATAAGGGCGGTTATGACACAGTGATATGGTGGCATACTACTAGCTCAAGGAAAAGTGGTGGTGGATAACTTGACTCCTAACTGGCAGCTCATCGAGCGTCGAGGTGAGGCTCGATGAATTTATTCTGGGGTTGCGGAAGCGGATAATACAATGACCAAAACAGGATTGCACGGGACTGACTGGGACTCCTCTAGGCGTCGGACTCGCTATCAAACTCTTCATCCATGAGATCGCCTTCATCAACATCTGGCCAAATCAACAAGCCAGGTGAGTACTTTGAAAGTACTCGCAAGACAGTTCGGACAAAAGATATAATCAATGAATGCATGAATGCGTCATGAATATGAATAATGATGCTCTTCTCAACAATAATATTATTTCATGACTTGATAAATAAAATAAATAACTGAAGCCGATTGTGTGTCTGGAGCGACGCCTCGAAAGGTAAACAAATAAAATGCATGCCGCAGTCGGGCATCTAAGCGACACCACATAAAGGGCTTAAAAGGAAATACCACTGTCGGATATCTAAGCGACGTCACAGACATGGTTTATAAAAGAAATGCCACGGTTGGACATCTGAGCGACGTCACAGAAAGGGCTTATAAAATAAATGCCACCGTCGGACATCTGAGCAACGTCACAGACAGGGCTTACAAAAGAAATGCCACCGTCGGACATCTGAGCGACGTCACAGACAGGGCCCATAAAAGAAATGCCACAGTCGGACATCTGAGCAACGTCACAGAAAGGGCTTATAAAAGAAATGCCACCGTCGGACATCTAAGGGACGTCACAGAAAGGGCTTATAAAGAAATGCCAACGTCAGACATCTGAGCGACGTCACAGACAGGGCTTACAAAAGAAATGCCACCGTCGGACATCTGAGCGACGTCACAGACAGGGCCCATAAAAGAAATGCTACCGTCGGACATCTGAGCAACATCACAGACAGGGCTTACAATAAATGTAAATACAAGAATGCCACCGTAGGACGTCTGAGCGACATCACAGACAAGGCTTACAATAAATGTAAATAACAAGATTAGTCCATCCACAAGAATAATCTTTTAACTGGGTTTATCACACATGTATTCCACCGGGGTTTTGTCACTGAGACTGATATCTGACAAGATAAGATGAATATAGTACTTGATCAAGAATAAGATGATTTCAAGAATTTGAGACTTTGCAGAGTTTGGATGAACTGACCACAACCAACGGATTTCTGTAGTCACAAGGGACTAGTTCCGTTTACGATATTTTAGTAGAAACACATTTAACTAGTACACACCCATTTCACCTCACGATGCCAGGAATCACCCTGGGCAACGTCCAAGAAAAACTTTGAGACGGGGAGGCCACAACCTCGAGTAGCATGGGATCAAATTTCTATACGCGCGCTCTAAGGGGTGCCCCCCTCTCGGTCCCAACCGGAAACACCCATGCCCCCTGACCGGGTGATGGGCTTTAATCCAGGGCCATGGAACCCTCATCCCGGCCTCTCTATTTGATGTGTACCAGGAAAACGATTTGCAACTTACTATGCCATATTCCTTTCAGAAAACATGTGACAGTACAGGAAGGAATGAATGGAAGATGTGATTTGTTTCACGATGACACAGAGGTCAAAAAAATCTGGCATACGACTGGCATGTCACAACACTGTCATCTTACCCATCCTCATGCCAACACATGGCCATGCAAATATGTATCCAACAACATAATGCTTTCCGAAACTTACTTTCCACTTATGTGCATGAAATGTAACATTCAAAGAAATGTTCATAAACATGCCATGACTATACTAAAATGCAAACATGCAACAACCAATCATCATATCAAGAGTTCAAACAGGCTTGCCTGGTTCGGAGTAGTCGGAGTTTAACTGTGTGAAGTTTGCAGCTCCGTCACCTCCTCCGGTATCTACGGTATAAGAAAAATACGCACGCAACGTAAATACCGTGAGTGTACAGAAAAGTGTTCCAAATATTTTTCAAATAAATATGAAACAAAACTAGACAGAAAAATAAAGATGACAGAAAAGGAATCAATCAAAAATCATTTTCTGTTAAAAAGTTATAAGAGTTTTGGTCCAAGGACCCATCTGTAATGAAACAGAAAGTTTCCAGGGGGCTCTGCGGAAAAGTCCAGAATAACGTTTCGTTTAAAAGAAACGGCTGTGAGGTTTGAAATTTCAAACAAAGGAAACAGAGCGCGACGGCGCCCGAGAGGTGCGGTGGTCGCCGGCGGCGATCCACGGCGAGGCAAGGTGATCGGGGGTTACCTTCGGGATCAGTGCACCATTCCGCGTCTGTGGGTGGTGGTGGTGGTCGCCGGTGAGCACCGTGTCGACGGCGGCCCTTGCTCCGGCGGACGGTGGTTCGAGCAGTCGTGGATCTCGCCGGAGGGAGCTGCGGTGTTCAAATTGAGGAGGGGGTTAGCCTACTGGAGGCGGTACGAGGTTACAGGCAAGAGCAGGGCGGCGGAGGAGTCCTCACCGAAGAGAACCTTGCCGGAGCCCAAGGCGGACGGAGGTGGCCGGAGTCAAAGAAGAAAGGCCCCTCGAGGCTCTCCCAGTGGCTAGGTGGGGTCTAGTGAGGTGGTGGAGTCGTGCGGGGGTGAGAGCAAGCTCGGGGGTGCTATATATAGACGACCCGAGTCGGTTGCCGTGAACGGATAAGTCCGGCGAGTTGATTACAGCGGCGCTGTGGCTGGACGGTCGGCTTAGGAGCTTGAGCATCGCCTAGGTGGAGTATTGGTGCCGTTTCTGTGTCCAACTCAGCACGGGAGGGTTGGTTACGGTCTGCCCTCGACGGAACGGCCGCACGGCCCGTCGGCGGCAGAGAACGCACTCTGCGCGTGCCAGGCCACGGTGACGGTGCCGCATGCGTGCGCTGGCAAGGAGGTGGCCACGCGGAGCTACCAGGACGCTTGGGCGGCGCCGAACGGTGTTATGCCGCAGTTTTGCTCCCTGTCGGCTGCTACGGTGGTTCTGCCGCCGCAAAGCACGCCGGCAGGCGGGCCAGGGCGCCACCGACGCCAGGAACGCGCCAAGTGTTCGTGTGAAGCTCCGGACAAGAAGGATAGGCTGCGAGCAACGTGCCAAGGGCACTGTGGACATGTGACTGAAGTTACTAATGGAGAACGACACTGAACTCTCAATTTACTGAATATGAACAGTACTAGTGCATGCAAGGTGTTCGACAGAATGATTCTGGCATCTAGGGATTTTTCCTTGAGCTTATTTTTGGTGGAGGGGTCTCTCATTGCAACTAGAGGTTGCCTGAATTTTGGTGGAATTTTTGGAGAAGTGTAGATATGAATTTCACCAAATTTGGCAAATCTGGTCCAAACTTGCAGTGGGTGTAATTTGAAATATTTGAAAAGAAGAAGAGTGGATCAAGATGGTTCTAGGGTGTGGGTACAAAGGACTATCCAGGGGTGTTGAGTTGAGGTCAAAAATCAAATGCATCAGGGTACTTGCTTTGCAAATCACCTAGGCTCAAAAGAAAAGACAGAATTATTTTGGAAAGAGAAATAATTGGAATAAAATCCAAAAATGGATTTTATTAGTTTGGACAGAATGTTTGGGTTGTACCAAGGTGGGAGGAGGGGTTTTTGGGGAAGTTTTACCATAAGAAGCATGGTAAACAAGAGTGGACCAAAATCAAATGAAAGCCCCAAAACAAAAGACTTTCTTTTTTAAAAAGAAACTAAATCCAAGAAAGATATTTTTGAGAGGGCAAACTTAGCAAGAGGGTTTTTAAGAAGGGTTTAAATGACCTTCTTAAAACCAAGCAAGGCTCTCTCTCTGAAAACAAAAATCACAAAATTTTTGGAGTGTCGCAGCACCTACCCCCTTTGGAAAAATCTTGTCCCCGAGATTTCAGCTGATCCTTAAATAGGTGTGGGTGCTCTGTCCGAAGAAAATCCTTGCTCTCCCAAGTTGCTTCATTCTCGGTGTGATTACTCCACTGAACTCTGGAAAACTTAATGGTTTCTGTCGGGTCCTCCTCTCAGACTCTTCTAATATTGTTATTGGGTGCTCCCGGTAAGTGAGGTCTGGTTGCATGTCAATATACTCATGTGAAACTTGCTTCTCTGGGTTGCTCACGTATTTTCTCAACTGCGAGATGTGAAACATGTTGGGGATACCGGATAAGTCTCCGGGTAGGTCTAGCTGGTAGACTACCGTGCCTCTTCGGGCCACTATAAGAAATGGTCCGATGAATCTTGGTGCTAGCTTTCCCTTAATCCTGAATCGCTGCAGACCCTTCATAGGAGAAACTCTTAGGTATACCAATTCTTCGGGTTCAAAACTGATTTCCCGATGCTTTCGGTCGTAATAACTCTTTTGCCGACTTTGAGCTATTTTGAGTCGATCTCTAATTGTCTTAACTTTCTCCTCGGCCTCCTTGAGCATATCTAGGCCGAAGATATGGCTGTCTCCAGTCTCTGACCAATTTAGCGGGGTAGGGCATCTTCTCCCGTATAGAGCTTCAAAGGGTGCCATTTGCAAGCTGGCTTGATAGCTGTTGTTGTATGCGAACTCTGCATATGGCAAACTTTCTTCCCAATTGTTCCCGTAGGTGAGGATACATGCTCTTAGCATGTCTTCTAGGATTTGGTTTACGTGTTCAGTCAGCCCATCAGTCTAGGGGTGGTATGCGGTACTGAAGGCTAGTTGGGTTCCCAGTGCCTGTTGCAGGTGATCCCAAAATCTAGAGACGAACTGTGTGCCTCTGTCAGATATGATAGTCTTCGAGACTCCATGCAGGCAGACGATACGGGCAAGATAAAGTCTGGCCAGCCTCTGAGTGGTGTGAATTGTCTCTACCGGAAGAAAATGTGCTACTTTGGTTAATCTGTCGGTTATGACCCATATGGCGTCGTTTCCGTGTCTTGACCGTGGCAGTCCGACAATAAAATCCATTCCAATCTCGTCCCACTTCCACTCGGGTATCTTATTCGGCTGTAACAGTCCGGCTGGTTTCTGGTGCTCGGCCTTGATACGTTGACAAGAGTCACAGCATGCAATGAATGTGGCTATATCTCTCTTCATACCATGCCACCAAAATTTTTCCTGAAGGTCTTTGTACATTTTTGTCCCTCCAGGATGGATTGAATACGGAGCTGTGTGACTTTTAGTCAATATCTGCTGTTTGAGGTCCTTGACATTTGGTACGCATAGCCTCTCTCCGTACCACAATATTCCTTGCTCATCTACGTTGAATTCTGAGTCTCTTCCCAAACTCACTTTTCTTTTTATGCCCTAAATGCTGGGGTGTCCGTGCTGGGCTTCCTTGATCCTTTCCATCAGGGTAGGCTGTATTTCTATATTCGACACACTGCCTTCGTTAACCATTATTAGATTGAGTCTGGCAAATTCCTGCTGAAATTCTGGCCTCAACTTTGGTATACTGTCGTCGTCCGTGCTGGGATTTCGACTAAGTGCATCTGCCACAACATTTGCTTTTCCAGGATGATAGTGGATTCCAACATCATAATCCTTCACCAACTCTAACCAGCGTCGTTGCCGTAGATTTAGCTCTGGCTGTGTGAAAATATACTTAAGACTCTTATGGTCTGTGTATATCTCACAACGATTTCCAAGTAGGAAGTGTCTCCATTCCTTGAGTGCATGGATGACTGCTGCTAATTCCAAGTCATGAGTGGGATAATTCTCCTCATGCTTGCGTAGTTGTCTAGAGACATACGCAACTACCTTGCCTTCTTGCATCAATACGCATCCTAGGCCTTTCCGGGATGCGTCACAATATACCTCAAAATTCTTGTGTATATCTGGCACAATTAGTACTGGTGCCGTTGTTAATTTGCTTTTTAGCTCTTGGAAGCTTTTCTCACATGCTTCTGTGTTGGGGAACATAGTAATTTCAAAAAATTTCCTACGTACATGCAGGATCATGGTGATGGCATAGCAACGAGAGGGGAGAGTGTCAGTCCACGTACCCTCGTAGACTGCGGAAGCGTTATAAAACACGGTTGATGTAGTCGTACGTCTTCACGATCCGACCGATCCAAGCACCGAACGTATGGCACCTCCGAGTTCAGCACATGTTCAGCTCGATGACGATCCCCGGGCTCCGATCCAGCAAAGCTTCGGGGATGAGTTCTGTCAGCACGACGGCGTGGCGACGATGATGATGCTCCACCGGCGCAGGGCTTCGCCTAAACTCTGCGACGATATGACAGAGGTGGAATGTGGTGGAGGGGGGGGGGCACCGCACACGGCTAAGGAACGATCCGTAGATCAACTTGTGTGTTATGGGGTGCCCCCCTGCCCCCGTATATAAAGGAGGGAGGGGGAGGTGCGGCCGGCCCCTTTGGGGTGCGCCTGGAGGAGTCCTACTCCCACCGGGAGTAGGACTCCCCCCTCTTGCCTTGGTGGAGAAGGAAAGGGGGGAGGGGAAAGAGGAAAGGGGGGCTCCGCCCCCCTTCCTTGTCCTATTCGGACTAGGGGAGAGGGGGCGCACGGCCTGCCCTGGCCGGCCCTCCTCTTCTCCCTCATGGCCCACTAAGGCCCATTAACCCCCGGGAGGGTTCCGGTAACCCCCCGGTGTTCCGGTAAAATCCCGATTTCACCCGGAACCTTTCCGATGTCCAAACATAGGCTTCCAATATATCAATCTTTATGTCTCGACCATTTCGAGACTCCTCGTCATGTCCGTGATCACATCTGGGACTCCGAACAAACTTCGGTAGATCAAAACTTATAAAATCATAATAAAACTGTCATCGTAACGTTAAGCGTGCGGACCCTATGGGTTCGAGAACTATGTAGACATGACCTAGAACCATTCTCGGTCAATAACCAATAGCGGGACCTGGATGCCCATATTGGTTCCTTCATATTCTACGAAGATCTTTATCGGTCAAACCGCATAACAATATACGTTGTTCCCTTTGTTATCGGTATGTTACTTGCCCGAGATTTGATCGTCGGTATCCAATACCTAGTTCAATCTCGTTACCAGCAAGTCTCTTTACTCGTTCCGTAATGCATCATCCCGTAACCAACTCATTTGGTCACATTGCTTGCAAGGCTTATAATGATGTGCATTACCGAGAGGGCCCAGAGATACCTCTCCGACAATCGGAGTGACAAAACCTAATCTCGAAATACGCCAACCCAACATGTACCTTTGGAGACACCTGTAGTACTCCTTTATAATCACCCAGTTATGTTGTGACGTTTGGTAGCACCCAAAGTGTTCCTCCGGTAAACGGGAGTTGCATAATTTCATAGTTACAGGAACATGTATAAGTCATGAAGAAAGCAATAGCAACATACTAAACGATCAAGTGCTAGGCTAACGGAATGGGTCAAGTCAATCACATCATTCTCCTAATGATGTGATCCCGTTAATCAAATGACAACTCTTTTCTCTATGGTTAGGAAACATAACCATCTTTGATAAACGAGCTAGTCAAGTAGAGGCATACTAGTGACACTATGTTTGTCTATGTATTCACACATGTAATATGTTTCCATTAATACAATTCTAGCATGAATAATAAACATTTATCATGATATAAGGAAAATAAATAATAACTTTATTATTGCCTCTAGGGCATATTTCCTTCAGTCTCCCACTTGCACTAGAGTCAATAATCTAGTTCACATCATCATGTGATTTAACACCAATATTCATATCTGTATATGATTAACACCCAGAGTTCACATCGTCATGTGACCAACACCCAAAGGGTTTACTAGAGTCAATAATCTAGTTCACATTGCTATGTGATTAACACCCAAAGAGTACTAAGGTATGATCATGTTTTGCTCGTGAGAGAAGTTTTTAGTCAACGGGTCTGTCACATAGAGAGCCGTATGTATTTTGCAAATATTCTATGTCTACAATGCACTGCACGGAGCTACTCTAGCTAATTGCTCCCACTTTCAATATGTATCCAGATTGTGACTTAGAGTCATCTGGATCAGTGTAAAAGTTTGCATCGATGTAACTTTTACGATGAGCTCTTTTATCACCTCCATAATCGAGAAACATCTCCTTAGTCCTCACTAAGGATATTCTTGACCGCTGTCCAGTGATCTACTATTAGATCACTATTGTACTCCCTTGCCAAACCAGGGCAGAGTATACAATAGGTCTGGTCCATAGCATGGCATACTTTTATAGAACCTATGACTGAATGCATAGGGAATGACTTTCATTTTCTTTCTATTTTCTGCCGTGGTCGGGATTTGAGTCTTACTCAATTTCATACCTTTGCAACACAGGCAAGAACTCTTTCTTTGACTGTTCCATTTTGAACTACTTCAAAATCTTGTCAAGGTATGTACTTATTGAAAATCTTATCAAGCGTCTTGATCTATCTCAATAGATCTTGATGCTCAATATGTAAGTAGCTTTTACTGAGGTCTTTCTTTGAAAAACTCTTTTCAAACACTCCTTTATGCTTTGCAGAAAAATTCTACATCATTTCTGATCAACAATATGTCTTACACATATAATATCAGAAACGCTACAGTGCTCCCACTCACTTTCTTGTAAATACAGGCCTTTCCAAAAGTCTGTATAAAACCATATGCTTTGATCAACTCATCAAGGCGTATATTCCAACTCCGAGATGCTTGCACCAGTCCATTGATGGATCGCTGGAGCTTGCACATTTTTGTTAGCTTCTTTAGGATTGACAAAACCTTCTAGTTGCATCATATACAACTCTTCTTTAATAAATCCATTAAGGAATGCAGTTTTGACATCCATTTGCCAGATTTCATAAAATGTGGCAATTGCTAACATGATTCAGACAGACTTAAGCATCGATACGAGTGAGAAAATCTCATCGTATTCAACACCTTGAACCTGTCGAAAACCTTTTGCAACAAGTCGAGCTTTAGTAGATAGTAACACTACTATCAATGTCCGTCTTCCTCTTGAAAATCCATTTATTTAACATGGCTTGCTGATCATCGAGCAAGTCAATCAAAGTCCATACTTTGTTCTCATAGATGGATCTCATCTCAGATTTTATGGCCTCAAGCCATTTCATGGAATCTGGGCTCATCATCGCTTCCTCATAGTTCGTAGGTTCGTCATGGTCTAGTAACATAACTTCCAGAATAGGATTACCGTACCACTCTGGTGCGGATCTTACTCTGTAAGACCTACGAGATTCTGTAGTAACTTAATCTGAAGTTTCATGATCATCATCATTAACTTCCTCACTAATTGGTGTAGTAGTCATAGAAACAAATTTCTGTGATGAACTACTTTCAAATAAGGGAGCAGGTACAGTTACCTCATCAAGTTCTACTTTCCTCCCACTCACTTCTTTCGAGAGAAACTCCTTCTCTAGAAAGGATCCATTCTAAGCAATGAATGTTTTGCCTTTGGATTTGTGATAGAAGGAGTACCCAACAGTTTCCTTTGGGTATTCTATGAAGACGCACTTCTCCGATTTGGGTTCGAGCTTATCAGGTTGAAACTTTTTCATATAAGCATCGCAACTCCAAACTTTAAGAAACGACAGCTTAGGTTTACTTCTAAACCATAGTTCATACGATGTCGTCTCAACGGATTTAGATGGTGCCCTTTTAACGTGAATGCAGCTGTCTCTAATGCATAACCCCAAAACGATAATGGTAAGTCAGTAAGAGACATCATAGATCGCACCATATCCAATAAAGTGCGGTTACAACGTTCGGACACACCATAACATTGTGGTGTTCCAGGTGGCGTGAGCTGTGAAACTATTCCACATTGTTTTAATTGAAGACCAAACTCGTAACTCAAATATTCTTCTCCGCGATCAGATCGCAGAAACTTTATTTTCTTGTTACGATGATTTTTCCACTTCACTCTGAAATTCTTTGAACCTTTCAACTATTTCAGACTTATGTTTCATCAAGTAGATATACCTATATCTGCTCAAATCATCTTGTGAAGGTCAGAAAATAACGATACTTGCCACGAGCATCAACACTCATTGGATCACATACATCGGTATGTATTATTTCCAATAAGTCAGTAGCTCGTTCCATTGTTCCGGGGAATGGAGTTTTAGTCATCTTGCCCAAAAGGCATGGTTCGCAAGCATCAAATGATTCATAACCAAGTGATTCCGAAAATCCATCTTTATGGAGTTTCTTCATGCGCTTTACACCGATATGACCCAAACGGCAGTGCCACAAATAAGTTGCACTATCATTATTAACTTTGCATCTTTTGACATCAATATTATGAATATGTGTATCACTACGATCGAGATCCAACAAACTATTTTCATTGGGTGTATGACCATTGAAGGTTTTATTCATGTAAACAGAACAACAATTATTCTCTGACTTTAAATGAATAACCGTATTGCAATAAACATGATCAAATCATATTCATGCTCAACGCAAATGCCAAATAAAATTTATTTAGGTTTAACACTAATCCCAAAAGTATAGGGAGTGTGCGATGATGATCATATCAATCTTGGAACTACTTCCAACATTCATCGTCACCTCACCCTCAACTAGTTTCTGTTTATTCTGCAACTCCCGTTTCGAGTTACTACTCTTAGCAACTGAACTAGTATCAAATACCAAGGGGTTGCTATAAACACTAGTAAAGTACACATCAATAGCATGTATATCAAATATACCTATGTTCACTTTGCCATCCTTCTTATCCGCCAAATACTTGGGGTAGTTCCACTTCCAGTGACCAGTCCCTTTGCAGTAGAATCACTTAGTCTTAGGCTTAGGTCCAGACTTGGGCTTCTTCACTTGAGCAGCAACTTGCTTGCTATTCTTCTTGAAGTTCCCCTTCTTCCCTTTGCCCTTTTTCTTGAAACTAGTGATCTTGTCCACCATCAACACTTTGATGTTTTTCTTTGATTTCTACCTTCGCCGATTTTTGCATCGCGAAGAGCTTGGGAATTGTTTTCGTCATCCCTTGCATACTATAGTTCATCACGAAGTTCTAGTAACTTAGTGATGGTGACTAGAGAATTCTGTCAATCACTATCTTATCTGGAAGATTAACTCCCACTTGATTCAAGCGATTGAAGTACCCAGACAATCTGAGCACATGCTCACTAGTTGAGTGATTCTCCTCCATCTTTTAGCCATAGAACTTGTTGGAGACTTTATGTCTCTCAACTCGGGTATTTGCTTGAAATATTAACTTCAATTCCTGGAACATCTCATATGGTCCATGACGTTCAAAACGTCTTTGAAGTCCCGATTCTAAGCCGTTAAGCATGGTGCACTAAACTATCAAGTAGTCATCATATTGAGCTAGGCAAACGTTCATAACGTCTGCATCTGCTCCTGCAATAGGTCTATCACTAGCGGTGCATTAAGGACATAATTCTTTTGTGCAGCAATGAGGATAAACCTCAGATCATGGACCAAGTCTGCGTCATTGTTACTAACATTTTTCAACATAGTTTTCTCTAGGAACACATATAAAAACATAGGGAAGCAAAAACATAGGGAAGCAACAACGCGAGCTATTGATCTATAACACAATTTGCAAAATACTACCAGGACTAAGTTCATGATAAATTCAAGTTCAATTAATCATATTACTTAAGAACTCCCACTTAGACAGACATCTCTCTAGTCATCTAAGTGATTACGTGATCCAAATCAACTAAACCATGTCCGATCATCACGTGAGATGGAGTAGTTTCAATGGTGAACATCACTATGTTGATCATATCTACTATATGATTCACGTTCGACCTTTCGGTCTCCGTGTTCCGAGGCCATATCTGTATATGCTAGGCTCGTCAAGTTTAACCTGAGTATTCCGCGTGTGCAACTGTTTTGGACCCGTTGTATTTGAACGTAGAGCCTATCACACCCGATCATCACGTGGTCTCTCAGCACGAAGAACTTTCACAACGGTGCATACTCAGGGAGAACACTTCTTGATAATTTAGTGAGAGATCATCTTAAAATGCTATCGTCAATCAAAGCAAGATAAGATGCATAAAGGATAAACATCACATGCAATCAATATAAGTGATATGATATGGCCATCATCATCTTGTGCTTGTGATCTCCATCTTCGAAGCACCGTCGTGATCACCATCATCACCGGCGCGACACCTTGATCTCCATCGTAGCATCGTTGTCATTACGCCATCTATTGCTTCTATGACTATCGCTACCGCTTAGTGATAAAGTAAAGCAATTACAGGGTGTTTGCATTTCATACAATAAAGCGACAACCATATGGCTCCTGCCAGTTGCCGATAACTTCGGTTACAAAACATGATCATTCTCATACAATAAAATATAGCATCACGTCTTGACCATATCACATCACAACATGCCCTGCAAAAACAAGTTAGATGTCCTCTACTTTGTTGTTGCAATTTTTACGTGGCTGCTACGGGCTTAGCAAGAACCGTTCTTACCTACGCATTAAAACCACAACGATAGTTTGTCAAGTTAGTGTTGTTTTAACCTTCGCAAGGACCGGGTGTAGCCACACTCGGTTCAACTAAAGTGAGAGAGACAGACACTCGCCGGTCACCTTTAAGCAACGAGTGCTCGTAGCGGTGAAACCAGTCTCGCGTAAGCGTACGCGTAATGTCGGTCTGGGCCGCTTCATCTCACAATACCGCCGAACCAAAGTATGACATGCTGGTAGGCAGTATGACTTATATCGCCCACAACTCACTTGTGTTCTACTCGTTCATATGACATCTACGCATAAAACCAGGCTCGGATGCCACTGTTGGGTAACGTAGTAATTTCAAAAAATTTCCTACGTACACGCAGGATCATGGTGATGGCATAGCAACGAGAGGGGAGAGTGTCCGTCCACGTACCCTCGTAGACCGTAAGCGGAAGCATTATAACAACGCGGTTGATGTAATCATACGTCTTCACGATCCGATCGATCCAAGCACCGAACGTATGGCACCTCCGAGTTCAGCACACGTTCATCTCGATGACGATCCCCGGGCTCCGACCCAGCTAAGCTTTGGGGATGAGTTCCTTCAGCACGACGGCATGGTGACGATGATGATGCTCCACCGGCGCAGGGCTTCGCCTAAACTCTGCGGCGATATGACCAAGGTGGAATATGGTGGATGGGGGCACCGCACACGGCTAAGGAATGATCCGTAGATCAACTTGTGTGTTATGGGGTGCCCCCAGCCCCCGTATATAAAGGAGGGAGGGGGAGGTGCGGCCGGCCCCTTTGGGGTGCGCCTGGAGGAGTCCTACTCCCACCGGGAGTAGGACTCCCCCCTCTTGCCTTGGTGGAGAAGGAAAGGGGGGAGGGGAAAGAGGAAAGGGGGGCGCCGCCCCCCCTTCTTGTCCTATTCAGACTAGGGGGGGAGGGGGCGCGCGGCCTGCCCTGGCCGGCCCTCCTCTTCTCCCTCATGGCCCACTAAGGCCCATTAACCCCCGGGAGGGTTCCGGTAACCCCCCGGTGTTCCGGTAAAATCCCGATTTCACCCGGAACCTTTCCGATGTCCAAACATAGGCTTCCAATATATCAATCTTTATGTCTCGACCATTTCGAGACTCCTCTTCATGTCCATGATCACATCCGGGACTCCGAACAAACTTCGGTACATCAAAACTTATAAACTCATAATAAAACTGTTATCGTAACGTTAAGCGTGCGGACCCTACGGGTTCGAGAACTATGTAGACATGACCTAGAACCATTCTCGGTCAATAACCAATAGCGGGACCTGGATGCCCATATTGGTTCCTTCATATTCTACGAAGATCTTTATCGGTCAAACTGCATAACAATATACGTTGTTCCCTTTGTTATCGGTATGTTACTTGCCCGAGATTTGATCATCGGTATCCAATACCTAGTTCAATATCGTTACCGGCAAGTCTCTTTACTCGTTCCGTAATGCATCATCCCATAACCAACTCATTTGGTCACATTGCTTGCAAGGCTTATAATGATGTGCATTACCGAGAGGGCCCAGAGATACCTCTCCGACAATCGGATTGACAAAACCTAATCTCGAAATACGCCAACCCAACATGTACCTTTGGAGACACCTGTAGTACTCCTTTATAATCACCCAGTTACGTTGTGACGTTTGGTAGCACCCAAAGTGTTCCTCCGGTAAACGGGAGTTGCATAATCTCATAGTTACAGGAACATGTATAAGTCATGAAGAAAGCAATAGCAACATACTAAACGATCAAGTGCTAGGCTAACGGAATGGGTCAAGTCAATCACATCATTCTCCTAATGATGTGATCCCGTTAATCAAATGACAACTCTTTTCTCTATGGTTAGGAAACATAACCATCTTTGATAAACGAGCTAGTCAAGTAGAGGCATACTAGTGACACTATGTTTGTCTATGTATTCACACATGTATTATGTTTCCGGTTAATACAATTCTAGCATGAATAATAAACATTTATCATGATATAAGGAAATAAATAATAACTTTATTATTGCCTCTAGGGCATATTTCCTTCATTCTGTCCATTCAAACTTCTTGCCTTTCTTGAGCAATTGTGTCATGGGCTTTGCTATAGTGGAGAATCCTTTAATAAATCTCCGATAATAGCCTGCCATTCCCAAGAAACTCCGTACGTCCGTTACGTTAGCTGGTGGTTTCCAGCCAAGTATGGCCTTGACTTTTTCCGGGTCTACTGCAATACCTTCTTGGGTTAGCACGTGGCCCAGAAAACCCACCTATCTTAGCCAAAAATTCACATTTGCTGAATTTGGCGTACAGTTGATGTTTCCTGAGTTCTCCGAGTACAATTTTGAGATGTTCGGCGTGCTCTTCTGGTGTTTTGGAATATATCAGGATATCATCGATGAATACCACAACAAACTTGTCCATATACTTCATAAATACTTTGTTCATGAGGTGAACAAAATATGCGGGGCGTTGGTTATCCCGAATGGCATCACTGTGAACTCATACATCCCATATCTGGAGGTGAAGGCGGTCTTGGGAATATCTTCTGTTCGTACTTTTAATTGGTGGTATCCTGATGTCAAGTCAATTTTGAGAAGACCTTGGCCTGTGCAAGCTGATCAAATAAATCATTTATTCGGGGCATTGGGTATTTATTCTTGATTGTGACCATGTTGAGAGCTCGATAATCAATACACAACCTCATTGTTCCATCCTTCTTCTTAGCAAATAAAATTGGAGAACCCCAAGGTGAGGAGCTAGCTCGTATGTATCCTTTCTCCAATAATTTGGTTTATTTGCTTCTTCAACTCTACTAATTCGGAGGGTGCCATTCTGTATGGTTTCTTGTAAATGGGAGCGGTTCCGGGTGCTAGCTCAATGCTGAATTCTATCTCTCGGTCCGGTGGCATGCCTGGTAGCTCTTCTGGAAATACGTCTGGAAATTCACACACTACTGGAACCTTGTTTAGCTCAGAAACGTCCAACTTGTTTAATCTAGGTTGCCGAGGTATTTGTCTCTCTTTGGCTGAAACTTTTATTTTCTTCCCATGATGGTGTGTGAGAATCACGGTACGGTTGAAGCAGTCAATAAAACCTTTGTTGGTGGTTAACCAATCCATCCCTAGGATGACATCCAGTCCTTTGCTTTCCAATACAATAAGGTTGGCATAAAACTTCAATCCTTCAAATTCAATAACCACACCTTAGCAGTAACTCTGGGTCACTTGCTTAATTCCAGGGGACTTGATGATCATTTATTTTTCCAAGGGAAGCATCGAAAAATTATTTTGCAAAGCAAAACTTTTCGAAACGAACGAGTGAGAAGCTCCAGAATCAAACAAAACCATGGCAGGTATTGTGTTGACGAGGTATCTACCGAGTACGATATCTGGGGCGTTTTGTGCTTCCTCTCGGGTCACGTGGTCCAGGTGACCTTTCCGGTGGTTGTTGTTGGGGTTGAAATTGCTTTGTTTTGGTGCTGAATTATTGTCACCATTATTGAGCTTCGGGGTCGAGTTCCTTGGCTTGGGGCACTGCTTGGCATAGTGCCCTTCTTCTCCACAAGCATAACAGGTAACGCCTGGGCGATAGGTGAACTCTTTGTCTCTTGCATGGAAATTCTTGATTTGACGTGAATTTTCCATCGGGGTTTTGTGTGTTCCACCCTTCTGAAATTCCGTCTTGTTTCTGGGGTTGCGAGCAAAAGTAGTCTGGTCCCTTTTGCGTTTGCGGAAATCTTCCAGGCTACGTTGCTCATTTTCCAGAGTAATGGCCTTATCCAGCAGTGTTTTAAAATCTGGAAAGGTATGCACAACTAGCTGGCACTTAAGGGCGGGTGCCAGGCCTTCCAAGAATTTTTCCATCTTCTTGCTTTCGGTCATGCGCTCTTCGTTGGCATAGCGAGATAGCAGAGTAAATTGGCTGTTGTATTCTGACACTGTCATGGTCCTTTGCTTGAGTTCATCAAATTCTTTCTTCTTGATTTTCATGACGCTCTTAGGAATATGTGCCCCACGAAAACCTTCTTTGAAATTTTCCTAGGTGATTTAATTTTCGTTGGGGTGCATGTGCAGGAAGTTTTCCCCACCACGATGCAGCTGCTCCTGTGAGATAATGTGGTGCATACAATACTTTTTCACGGTCTGAACACTGTGCAATAATTAATTTTCTCTCCATGTCTCGAAGCCAGTCGTCGGCCTCAAGAGGCTTGTCAGTATGAGAAAATGTTGGAGGACGCGTCTTCTGTAACTCAGATAATTTGGATTGCGGTTGATACTGACCACGGTTACTTCCCATATTAATGAATTGGTTCATCATTTCCTGGTGTTGTTGCTGACTCTGTTCATACAGACGACACACTTGTGTAAAAGCTGTTTCACTGTCCGGTTGACTTGTCTGACCCTGAGTGAAATTATGGTTTTGCGGTGTGCCATAATTTTCCTCTGGCTGATTTGGCATGGAGCGCGTCCAGGGACGAGACATCTTTCACTCTTGGGATATATTTTGTGAACTCATAAGACAAGGAAGAGAGTCGCAAAAGTCAATAAAATCACACACAAAGAACATTTTTTAAGACTCCAGGATATTTTTGGAAACACACGATTGCGCGTGGAGAAGGACTATTACATATCTTACACGCAAGCATAATTATACATTACATCACTCAGGATATGCGTACATAATCCTGACCTATTATTTAACCAGTGCACTCCTCCAGATCCTACATGATGCACAAGCAGGCTACTTCTCACAACCTATGTACATATAAATATATTACACAAGTCGGTACATCGCAAGGCGTCTACGCGCACTTAGTCGGAGATGGTGAGGATCTCCCTTGGCCTGCCGAGGGTGAGACGCAGTGACGTTGGGGAATCAACTTCCTCCTCGCTAATAGGTTCCAGACGAGGAACGCTGCACTGAGCTGATGGAGCAGGTACCATAGGCGGAGTAAGCTGAATAAGAGTGGGCGGAATAGGTGGAGTAGCACGTATGGGAGTGGGTGCAAAAAGTGGTGCAGCGCGAACGGGAGTGGGTGCAATAGCCTGGTGAAATTCCTTAGTGGTAGGCAGACGACGAGCAGTGGCGAGAATGGTAGGTGAATGAGAAGCTGAGGACGAGATAAAAGTCAGCGGTGGAGCGGTGTGTAGGAGTTCCCTCCTGTTAGCAGCACAGCCATGAACTGAGTCCATGCGGGCAGCTACGCGGTCGTCCACCATGCTGTCAAAGGCTGCCTCCAGGGCTTGGAGGTACTCGACAAGCATCTCAAAGGCCTCGTCTTGCTCTCCTCTGGGGCAAGACAATGAGTAGTGACAGGTGTAAGGGACATGGCATGGAAGGTAGCGGTAGCGACGGGTCTTCATTGCAGGAAGGACATCTCGAAGACGAGCTATCGCCTCGCGGGCTGCCATCTGCATAGCATGCCTTTCTGTAGGCATGGCTCTCCCCAAGAAACGGAAGCGGCACATCTCAACACGCCCTCCCCTGAATTGCACCGCGGCCTGGTGCATGGTCAGACTGTCGTTGATCTTGTGCGGATAAAGTGTGAAGACTGGGCGCACGGATGGCCCCATCGCGACCTGGACGATGAAGGAGAGGAGTTTGACAAACCCCTCAGGCACGTTGGCGAACATTTGAGACTCGCAGTCGCTGCCGGCCATCTACAAAAGTAGGCAAAAATTCTGAGTGATCATATCATAAATTTTTATGCTGACTGTCAGAAAAAAATGACTACATTTGTAGAAACATGAATAAACTCTGTCATGCTAATAATTAAATTAGCGATCGCACCTAGAGGCTTCCTACAGTCAGCTTGGCTCTGGTTACCAAGTCTGTCACGACCGACTTTTTCAATAAATAAATATTGAGAAAATCGATCTTTAAATCCTAGTATAGGAAAAAGTCATCCTTTCTGGTAGACAAGTGCTTGATAAACAGGGAACCAGTAGCATCAAATATATTAGAGGATTGAGCTGAGGCTGCTCAAAGATTTATTACAAACTCGCCAATATCTCACATAAGGGCGGTTATGACACAATGATATGGTGGCATACTACTAGCTCGAGGGAAAGTGGTGGTGGATAACTTGACTCCTAACTGGCAGCTCATCGAGCGTCGAGGTGAGGCTCGATGAATTTATTCTGGGTTTGCGGAAGCGGATAATACAATGACCAAAACAGGATCGCACGGGACTGACTGGGACTCCTCTAGGCGTCAGACTCGCTATCAAACTCTTCATCCATGAGATCGCCTTCATCAACATCTGGCCAAATCAACAAGCCAGGTGAGTACTTTGAAAGTACTCGCGAGACAGTTCGGACAAAAGATATAATCAATGAATGCATGAATGCGTCATGAATATGAATAACGATGCTCTTCTCAACAATAATATTATTTCACGACTTGATAAATAAAATAAATAACTGAAGCCGATCGGGTGTCTGGAGCGACGCCTCGAAAGGTAAACAAATAAAATGCATGCCGCAGTCGAGCGTCTAAGCGACACCACATAAAGGGCTTAAAAGGAAATACCACTGTCGGATATCTGAGCGACATCACAGACAGGGTTTATAAAAGAAATGCCATGGTCGGACATATGAGCAACGTCACAGAAAGGGCTTATAAAAGAAATGCCACCGTCGGACATCCGAGCAACGTCACAGACAGGGCTTACAGAAGATATGCCACCGTCGGACATCTGAGCGACGTCACAGACAGGGCCCATAAAAGAAATGCCACAGTCGGACATCTGAGCGACGTCACAGAAAGGGCTTATAAAAGAAATGCCACCGTCGAACATCTGAGCGACGTCACAAAAAGGGCTTATAAAAGAAATGCCACCGTCGGACATCTGAGCAACGTCACAGACAGGGCTTACAAAAGAAATGCCACCGTTGGACATCTGAGCGACGTCATAGACAGGGCCCATAAAAGAAATGCCACCGTCGGACATCTGAACGACATCATAGACATGGCTTACAATAAATGTAAATACAAGAATGCCACCGTCGGTCGTCTGAGCGACATCACAGACAGGGCTTAAAATAAATGTAAATAACAAGATTAGTCCATCCACAAGAATAATCTTTTAACCGGGTTTATCACACATGTATTCCACCGGGGTTTTGTCACTGAGACTGATATCTGACAAGATAAGATGAATATAGTACTTGATCAAGAATAAGATGATTTCAAGAATTTGAGACTCTGCAGAGTTTGTATGAACTGACCACATCCAACGGATTTTCGTAGTCACAAGGGACTAGTTCCGTTTACGGTATTTCAGTAGAAACACATTTAACTAGTACACACCCATTTCACCTCACGATGCCAGGAATCACCCTGGGCAACATCCAAGAAAAACTTTGAGACGGGGAGGCCACAACCTCGAGTAGCATGGGATCAAATTTCTATACGCGCGCTCTAAGGGGTGCCCCCCTCTCGGTCCCAACCGGAAACACCCATGCCCCCTGACCGGATGACGGGCTTTAATCCAGGGCCATGGAACCCTCATCCCGGCCTCTCTATTTGATGTGTACCAGGAAAATGATTTGCAACTTACTATGCCATATTCCTTTCGGAAAATGTGTGACAGTAGAGGAAGGAATGAATGGAAGATGTGATTTTTTTCACGATGACACGGAGGTCAAAAAAATCTAGCATAAGACTGGCATGTCACAACACTGCCATCTTACCCATCCTCATGCCAACACATGGCCATGCAAATATGTATCCAACAACATAATGCTTTCCGAAACTTACTTTCCACTTATGTGCATGAAATGTAACATTCAAAGAAATGTTCATAAACATGCCATGACTATACTAAAATGCAAACATGCAACAACCACTCATCATATCAAGAGTTCAAACAGGCTTGCCTGGTTCGGAGTAGTCGGAGTTTAACTGTGTGAAGTTTGCAGCTCCGTCACCTCCTCCGGTATCTACGGTATAAGAAAAATACGCACGCAACGTAAATACTGTGAGTGTACAGAAAAGTGTTCCAAATATTTTTAAATAAATACGACAAAAAACTAGACAGAAAAATAAAGATGACAGAAAAGGAATCAATCAAAAATCATTTTCTGTTAAAAAGTTATAAGAGTTTTGGTCCAAGGACCCATCTGTAATGAAACAGAAAGTTTCCAGGGGGCTCTGCGGAAAAGTCCAGAATAACGTTTCGTTTAAAAGAAACGGCTGTGAGGCTGACAGGCGGGCTCCACCTGTCGGGTTTGAAATTTCAAACGAAGGAAACAGAGCGCGACGACGCCTGAGAGGTGCGCTGGTCGCCGACGACGATCCACGGCGAGGCAAGGTGATCGGGGGTTACCTTCGGGATCAGTGCACCATTCCACGTCTGTGGGTGGTGGTGGTGGTCGCCGGTGAGCACCGTGTCGATGGCGGCCCTTGCTCCGGCGGACGGTGGTTCGGGCAGTCGTGGATCTCGCCGGAGGGAGCTGCGGTGTTCAAATTGAGGAGGGGGTTAGCCTACTGGAGGCGGTACGAGGTTACTGGCAAGAGCAGGGCGGCGGAGGAGTCCTCACCGAAGAGAACCTTGCCGGAGCTCGAGGCGGATAGAGGTGGCCGGAGTCAAAGAAGAAAGGCCCCTCGAGGCTCTCCCAGTGGCTAGGCGGGGTCTAGTGAGGTGGTGGAGTCGTGCAGGGGTGAGAGAAAGCTCGGGGGTGCTATATATAGCCGGCCCGAGTTGGTTGCCGTGAACGGATAAGTCCAGCGAGTTGATTACGGCGGTGTTGTGGCTGGACAGTCGGCTTAGGAGCTTGAGCATCGCCTAGGTGGAGTATTGGTGCCGTTTCTGTGTCCAACTCAGCACGGGAGGGTTGGTTACGGTCTGCCCTCGACGGAACGGCCGCACGGCCCATCGGCGGCAGAGAACGCGCTCTGCGCATGCCAGGCCACGGCGACGGTGCCGCATGCATGTGCTGGCAAGGAGGTGGCCACGCGGAGCTACCAGGACGCTTGGGCGGCGCCGAACAGCGTTACGCCACAGTTTTGCTACCTGTCGGCCGCTACGGTGGTTCTGCCGCCGCAAAGCACGCCGGCGCAGGCGGGCCAGGGCGCCACCGACGCCAGGAACGCGCCAAGCGTTCGTGTGAAGCTCCGGACAAGAAGGATAGGCTGCGAGCAACGTGCCAAGGGCACTGTGGACATGTGACTGAAGTTACTGACGGAGAACGACACTGAACTCTGAATTTACTGAATATGAATAGTACTAGTTCATGCAAGGTGTTCGACAGAATGATTCTGGCATCTAGGGATTTTTCCTTGAGCTGATTTTTGGTGGAGGGGTCTCTCATTGCAACTAGAGGTTGCCTGAATTTTGGTGGAATTTTTGGAGAAGTGTAGATATGAATTTCACCAAATTTGGCAAATCTGGTCCAAACTTGCAGTGAGTGTAATTTGAAATATTTGAAAAGAAGAAGAGTGGATCAAGATGGTTCTAGGGTGTGGGTACAAAGGACTATCCAGGGGTGTTGAGTTGAGGTCAAAAATCAAATGCATCAGGGTACTTTCTTTGCAAATCAGCTAGGCTCAAAAGAAAAGACAGAATTATTTTGGAAAGAGAAATAATTGGAATAAAATCCAAAAATGGATTTTATTAGTTTGGACAGAATGTTTGGGTTGTACCAAGGTGGGAGGAGGGGCTTTTGGGGAAGTTTTACCATAAGAAGCATGGTAAACAAGAGTGGACCAAAATCAAATGAAAGCCCAAAAACAAAAGACTTTCTTTTTAAAAAAGAAACTAAGTCCAAGAAAAATATTTTTGAGAGGGCAAACTTAGCAAGAGGGTTTTTAAGAAGGGTTTAAATGACCTTCTTCAAACCAAGCAAGGCTCTCACTCTGAAAACAAAAATCACAATTTTTTTGGAGTGTCACACATGGACACAGTGTAGACTCGGACAACACTCCTTTCCAACGGGACTTTCTTGAAATCTGGCATGACATGCCAGGTCAGTACATTGAATGTACTTGCAAGCTCACAATAAACATAAACATGATGACAGACAATATTATGATATTTATCCAATTAATCAACAAAGCAACTATATCCAACATGTTGTGACAATGCTCAACAGGTACTCATTCTCCCGACTTGCTTACCAGAGGTGACCAACAAATATGATATTACCAAAACATACTCGTGATCCTTACGGCAATCACCACCCGACCATCTCATGGCCCGTGATCCTTACGACGATCACAACCCGACCAACTTGTGGTCCGTGATCCTTACGGCGATCACAACCTGACAACTCATGTCCAACTCAACACGATGACCTCACGGTCATCCATAGTGCAAATTTGTGTGCATATTTATTAAGTGTTGACCCATGGTGTACCTTACCTCCGAGCGTGTCCATAATCGAGGACTCGACTATCGATAGATTAAAAACACTCTGCAGAGGTTAGTACACTGTACCCACACTACGGAACCCATGGCCTCGCACTCCCATTCGGGTGGACCATCAGCGTTCCGACGAAACCATTTCACTGTCATGACACTCTCCCGGCCCTTTCGACTCGGACCCCACCGGGCTAGTCCTGGGTGGCCCCGTGTCTACCTCCAGACACCTCGACCACCATCGTGGCCACGATCCACTCTGGGATCCGGTACCAAAATTAACTTAACAATAGGCTCACAAGGTTATGCTTGCCTACCGGGCCAGGGTACAACACACCCATAACCTTCCCTAAATTGAGGCACCAACCAGAGGCACGACAATGAAACGCATTAAGGCCGTCCCATACCGGCAAATGTGGTTGCACTGGGAAAGACTCGTTTCAGCGGCACCACGACCCGGTCAACAACATGTTCAAGTTGAATTATTAATCAGGTTCAACTTAATGTGAAAAGAAAATAACCGGTGTTGTACTGCCATACTATGCATCACTTAACATATGCATCACATAACCGTGCAAAAACTGCACCAACCACGCTCCTACGGAGCCATCATAAACTCATGCTACTATTCTGGTTAAAACCTTTCTTTACTTATACCAGAACCATTTCTAGCATTAGCATCATTATACCTCATGCAAAAATAATGTTTAAATTACTCATCAAATTCTATGACCACATTATTTATTTATCACTTGCAACTAAGTTCTCCTTATCTTGCCAACCATATATACTTCAAACATTCTGAAGTTCAAGCATTTTAACATAACAAGCATATAACATAATATATTTATTATATAGCTAATTTAAATGCATTAATAATCCTAGGTTCAAGTATGAAAATCCTAAATATTGAAGTGGCACCATAAAAATGTTACTGTGGCTTGCCTTAGTACTGATGAGGTTCACAAGGCTCCTGGTGATCCACAAGACAAGCTGGTTCTTCTGAAAACACTCAAAACCACAAAAGAAAAATATCAAGAAACCTTCTAAAATTGCTAGAAAATCTAGACAGCAAGGAAAAATCCCATCTTCTGGGTGCTGTTAGATTTTTGGACACAGAACACGAAGCAAAAAGAATCAATGCAATTGGACTTGTAGAATAAAAGTTATGGCTGT